>NW_025334487.1:0-28758 GCF_014858855.1 Bufo gargarizans | reverse complement strand
GCCTGGGAAACTCAATATGGGCCCTCTGGGCGACCACACCCTGCCGGCTCAGGGACTCACAAGTCATACTCTGTTACTGCAAGTAACTATAGACCTAGAAAGGAAAGCATTCATTGCCAGCATCGCTGAGGGGCAGTATACAGTATGGGATCGACATAGGGCACAGCGTACATCACATACTCCGAATGAATATGGAATAAGAGAGGTGATCGAGCAGGCGGTCGCAGCATTCTGGTATTAGGGACCTTTATTTCCCGGAGTCGGATTTAGCTTCTGGATCACTGGAGTTTGGTTGTCTGCATGTCAGTGCTGTACTGTGTGAAAAGCGCCAGTGAAGGCTGAATGAGCCCAGAGTTGCTTGTGGTTATGGCTGAGAAGTGCAAATATAGCAGTGCTTATAATGCAGAAAAGAGGGGATAGAAGGAGGGGAGGACAGTGGAAAGAACTGGTGCAAAGGACACATGATGCAAAGATACCACTGAAATCGAATAAACCAGCTACTAATCAAAGCAATCAGATGGCAATGTAAGTAGCGATGCCAATAACATGCCCCTGGCTCAGCACACAGACCCTGCTGTCCTCTACCAGCCATGCAGATCTGAAGCTGGCGTTATGACATCAGTGACACAAACATTATGGTTAGTACTTTACTTTTAGAGTTCAATGGACAGGGGCGGACTGGAAAAGAAACTAAAAGTGGCCCTATTTTATAGTGGGGCCCAAATCGACCCCAGATGGTGGGTCAACACAAGTGGGCAGGGCCAGCAATACCATATTGCGGCACATTATGCATCCCAGTGCATCACAAAATGCTGCCCCAGCAGCACAAAAACTGCCCCTCTGTGATCGCTTGCGCCAGCTGCCACATTCTGTCCTCCTATACCAGTTGCCTTAGGAAGGGAGCATCCGATCAATACTTACCATGGCTGGCAGCCGTGAGGAGGGCTCAGGTGGCCCCCTGGGCATCAGCCCACCAGGAAGTTTCCCTGTAAGGTCTATGGACAGTGCCCCCGTGAGGTAGATTTACTATTGAAAATGTTTTGGTGCCCAAAACTGGCATACATGCTTTGCACCGCATTTATCAGGGGTTTGACACTTATGACGTGTCTGACAAGGGGGCATGGCATAACAGAAAGAGCATTGGATTAGTGATAAGGGGGCGTGACATTTTTTGAGGAGCATTTAACATTTTGGAGTAAAACAAAGCCAACCTATAGGTGGCATAAACTTTTTAGACAGTCTAAAGATGCTACCGATTTATCATCCAGCCACCAGGATAAATCTGGTACTGTATTGGGGTTGGTTCTCATCACATTTTTGCCATCTATTTAATGTATACGTTGGGGGGGGGAGGAAACAAAAACGTAACACCACGCATTCTATTCTGCAGTGTCCAGTATATAAAAAACCTATGTTAACGTACACGTTAAAGTTTTTTGTTTTTGTTTTTCAAACTCGTGATAGTCAGGGCCATAAATATTTGGGCATCAACACAATTCTAACATTTTTGGCTCTATACACCACCACAATGGATTTGAAATGAAACAAACAAGATGTGCTTTACCTGCAGACTGTCAGCTTTAATTTCAGGGTATTTACCTCCAAATCAGGTGAATGGTGTAGGAATTACAACAGTTTGCATATGTGCCTCCCACTTGTTAAGGAACTAAAAGTAATGGGACAGAATAATAATCCTAAATAAAACTTTCACTTTTTAATACTTGGTTGCAAATCCTTTGCAGTCAATTACAGCCTGAAGTCTGGAACGCACAGACATCCCCAGACGCTTGGTTTAATCCCTGGTGATGCTCTGCCAGGCCTCTACTGCAACTGTCTTCAGTTCCTGCTTGTTCTTGGGGCATTTTCCCTTCAGTTTTGTCTTCGGCAAGTGAAATGCATGCTCAATCGGATTCAGGTCAGGTGATTGACTTGGCCATTGCATAACATTCCACTTCTTTCCCTTAGAAAACTCTTTGGTTGCTTTTGCAGTATGCTTTGGGTCATTGTCCATCTGCACTGTGAAGCGCCGTCCAATGAGTTCTGAAGCATTTGGCTGAATATGAGCAGATAATATTGCCCAAAACACTTCAGAATTCATCCTGCTGCTTTTGTCAGCAGTCACATCATCAATAAATACAAGAGATCCAGTTCCATTGGCAGCCATACATGCCCACGCCATGACACTACCACCACCATGCTTCACTGATGAGGTGGTATGCTTAGGATCATGAGCAGTTCCTTTCCTTCTCCATGCTCTTCTCTTCCCATCACTCTGGTACAAATTGATCTTGGTTTCATCTGTTCATCTGTCCATAGCATGTTGTTCCAGAACTGTGAAGGCTTTTTTAGATGTAGTTTGGCAAACTCTAATTTGGCCTTCCTGTGTTTGAGGCTCGCCAATGATTTACATCTTGTGGTGAACCCTCTGTATTCACTCTGGTGAAGTCTTCTCTTGATTGTTGACTTTGAAACGTATACACCTACCTCCTGAAGAGTGTTCTTGATCCGGACAACTGTTGTGAAGGGTGTTTTCTTCACCAGGGAAAGAATTCTTCGGTCATCCACCACAGTACAGTTGTTTTCTGTGGTCTTCCGGGTCTTTTGGTGTTGCTGAGCTCACCGGTGCGTTCCTTCTTTTTAAGAATGTTCCAAACAGTTGTTTTGGCCAGGCCTAATGTTTTTGCTATCTTCTTGTTGTTTTTTTTTTTTTTTTTTTTTTTTTTTTTTCAGCCTGATGATGGCTTCCTTCACTGATAGTGACAGCTCTTTGGATCTTATCTTGAGAGTTGACAGCAACAGATTCCAAATGCAAATAGCACACTTGAAATGAACTCTGGTCCTTTTATCTGCTCATTGTAATTAGGATAATGAGGGAATAACTCACACCTGGCCATGGAACAACTGAGAAGCCAATTGTCCCATTACTTTTGGTTCCTTAACAAGTGGGAGGCACATATGCAAACTGTTGTAATTCCTACACAGTTCACCTGATTTGGATGTAAATGCCCTCAAATTAAAGCTGACACTCTGCAGTTAAAGCACATCTTGTTCGTTTCATTTCAAATCCATTGTGGTGGTGTATAGAGCCAAAAATGTTAGAATTGCGTCGATGTCCCAATATTTATGGACCTGACTGTATATACGTTAAATGGATGGCAACAATGTTATGTGAACCCAGCCTAAGACGGTCTGAGTTTACAATGTCATACTTTTAGACAGTATTAGTAAATCTGCCCAAATATCTCTTCAAGATAAGCCCTTTTCTATTTAGATGTAGGGATGGACCTTGTATTAAAGCTCATGCACATGAATGTCTTTTTTCAGTGTCCATTCTGCATTCTGTTTCCTTATGTCCACATGGCCGTTCCGCAAAAAAACATAACATGTCCTATTATTGTCCGCTTTCTATTAGGACTTGTTCTATTGGGGCCGGCCCTTCCAGGCTGCAAAATGTGGAATGCATATGGCCTATATCCGTGTTTTGCGGACCACAAAACACCCAGTGGTCGTGTGCATGAGCCCTTAGTCAGTTGGGAGTACAAAGTGATTCTCGTGGACCTGGCTAGAACATTAAATGGTTGGCCATTCATTTCAATGGCTGGCTTGTGATGCCATACAATTTGGTCTGGTTGCAGCTTCTGAAGTTTTTTGAAGGTTAGACCAGGTGATCCCTGGGCTGGTTTCAATTTAAAAAAGGGTTGTCATTGTGAGACAGCTCTTGACTTGTTAAATGCAACCATACCATGTACCTATATAGCAGTCATATTAATGTGTTCTACAGTACATCTAATGAAAATTAAAAGTTGGCTTCCACATTAGTTATCCCTGCAATTTATACACAACAGTATTCTCTAATCTTCATTGTTCCTGGTTGAGTGTTTGTGTAATTAGACGTCTTGCATTATGTATAATTATTGGGTGGTGGTCCATGTAATACCATGGTATAGATCTTTTCCTGTCTCTGCACTCACGTACAGTCTGCAAGACATGATACCCAGCGCTATCCATAGTCTCTATTTAGCTGGAAAGCTTTCCATTACACTAGCCAACATGAAGGGCCTCAGCTTTAATGTATTGTAATTAGAGGCAGCATGAGTTCTCTGGGGGCTGTAATTACGCATTACCAGGGGAGCGGGTAGCCTTCATTACTGAACTGGATGCTGCTACTGCTAAGAGCCGCCATAATCTTATTACAAGAGCAATGGGCCCACGGGGGTTAAGTTCCTGTTTGTTAATGTTCCCCTTGTGAAATATTAAATGAGAGAATTAGAATATAGATTGAATGAAAAGCTGGAGATGTAAGTTTGCTTGTCTTGGTGCACTATGTGACAAGTGCTGCTGTACACCTCCTTCACATGCTTAACGGGTTCACACTCAACTTTTATACTGGTTTATGACACTGGTTTAATATGTAGCTTATTAGGTACTTAAAAAGGCATTTACTCTTTAAAGGGGTTGTCTCATCATAGACAATGGTCGCATATCGCTAGGATATGCCCCCATTGTCTTAGAGGTACAGGTCCCATCACTGGGACCCCCACCTATATAGAGAACAGAGCCCCGCAAGGTGGTGGCTGGAGGACTCCGGTCCGGCCACCACCAAACCGGCTCCCCATAGAAGTGAATGGGAGGGTACCGCTGCCCCCGCTCAGCTATTTTTGCCAGCCCCATAGAAAATGAGTGGAGGGTGGCTGCGCATTGTGCCCTCTTTCACTTGCGGGCTCCATTCTCGATATAGGTGCGGTTCCCAGCAGTGGGACTCGCTAGCAAAATTGCAGTGTGTGTGTGTGTGTGTGTGTGTGTGTGTGTATATGTATGATATATATATATATATATATATATATATATATATATATATATTTTTTTTTTTTTATTAGCAGAAGGACCCGGCTTCGCACGGGTATATTTCATCTATTTCATTTAATGTTTGTGTGTGATGTTAAAAGATATCGACAGTGTTTTCCATAACAGTGACCTCCAGTCCCCTGCCCCTTTAACAGTGACCTCCACAGCGTCCACCCCTTTACAGTGATCTCCACAGAAGCCAACCCCTTTATTAGTGACCTCCACAGTACCCTGTCTCCTTAACAGTGATTTCCACAATCACCCGTCCTCTTAACAGTGACCTCCACAGAGCTCTGTTCCCTTAAAATGTGACCTCCACAGCACCCTGCCCCTTAAAACTGACCAAGATAGCAGACTGTTCCCTTAACTGTGACCTCCATCGTTCCCTGCCCCCTTAACAGAGACCTCCATAGTACCCGCCCCTTTAACAGTGACTCCCACAGTACCCTGCTGCCTTAAGCGACCCTCACAGCAACTGCCCCTTTAATAGTGACCTCCACAATCCCCTGCTCCTTAACAGTAACCTCCACCGTGCCCTGCCCCTTTAAGGCTAGGGCTACATGACTGCATGTGTCGCGCGACATTTTGTCGTACAATAATTTTTATAATGATAGGCTATGGTGTCGCACTGCGACATGCTGTGACTGCGACACAACAGTCACAAAAAATCCATCCAAGATGGATGCATGTAGCAGCGTAGTTGTGCCCTATGTGTCGTGCGACTTGTTGCCGTCCTGTAGCTCTAGCTTAAAGCTCTCCTACAGCAGTAAAGAGACATGGCTGGGATGTTATAGAAACCTGGAGTAAAACTGTGTGTATAGCAGTTGGGATGTGAAGAGAATGACTTGCAGGCTCGTATTGGCTAATGAAGGTCATTTTTGGGGAATATCTCAGGAACTGTACATCCTGGAGAGCTGAGACCCGGTCTAAAACCTGTAGGTCAGCTTTAAAGGAAATCTGTCACTAGGATAATCGCTATTGTAGTAAAGGCCATTGCCTTTCTTCCAGCAATAGATGTTTTTTTATCCTCTAAAAATCCAGTTTATTTGGTGTGCAAATGACCGAGCAAGGTGCCCAGAGGGGCAGGAGCCCAGGCACGCCTCCTGCCACAATGTGTCCACCCACCCCTCCTACATCACATACAGGCCATAACTCTGCCCCCTTTTCCCTGCTCCCAGCATGAGGGTGAGCTTGGGCACTAGCAGGAGGTGTGCCTGGGCTGCTTCCTGAAAGAATGACGCCATACCAAATAAACTGGATTTGCAGAATATAGAAAACATATTACATTATATATACCGCATAGTATCTGTTTTTTGCATTGGCCACAGGTTGTGTCTGCTGTTATTGCAGCCTGCTCTATTAGAATGAATAGGGCTTAGCTGCAATGCCACACACAACCTGGCGGCGTCCTCATCTCCCTAGCAACCAGTGGGCAGGGCGGACCTGGCCGCACACGCTTCCTTGGCGTGGCACGCGTTCTCCGCCCCCTAGCCAACGAGCACGTGGGGAACTGAGCACCGATATTGATGAGTCGGCGCTCAGCTGTTCTGAGTTACAGGGGACGGGTCATGTGACGCTGGCCACGTCATATGACCCATCAGGAGGACCTATTTAAACAGTTAACCTGCTGGCCACAGGTTGCCTGTGATTGGTCTTGCAACCCTCACCAGCAGTTTCCTATTGTGCATTTCTGTGTTCTTGGACCTCGGCTCTGTTTTTGACCTTGACCTTGTGACCTCCCTGGATTTGACGTTTATTGTACCTTGTGTACCTGCGTGGCCTCCTGGCTTTGACTTGCCTGACTCTGTAACGGTATTCCTCTTATCTTAGGCCCCTGCACATATCTAAGTGAGGGATTCCAGGCAAGTTGTAGATTGTTGGTTAGGACTGGCCGTGCAAGTAGGCAGGGACAGAGGTGGGGCGGAGTTTAGGGCAGCACTTATCCCTCCCCTCTGTCGTGACACCGCCCCAGCAGAGCCAAATACTTCAGTGCAACACAATAACCTTCCCCAGCAGCATCAAAAACCGCTGTACAGCACCAAATAATGCCCCAGCAGCACAAAATGCCTCCTCAGAAGCTGACCCTCTGTGGTGGCTAGCTCCAGCTGCCACATTATGTCCTGCTATTCCAGTTGCCTCAGGATGGCAATACAGTTGAATTCGGGAATCAGGAGGGCACCTGTGGTCGCTGGTCAGATGCATAACTACTTGACACCCCCAATGACAGATCATTAATTACCTGGCTGCCGGCAGTGAAGAGGGCTCAGGCGGCCCCCCTGGGCAACAGCCTACCAGGTAGGGTTGCCACCCGTCCGGGATTGACCCGGACAGTCCGGGTTTGTAATCCTGTGCCCGGGTACAAGCCTTTCTCAGACCCGGGCACAGGATTATTAAGTCACTCACTGCGGCGGCAGGGTGATCAGCTGAGCGCAGCTCCCGAGCCTCCCCCTCCTTCCTCCTCCTTCCTCCTTCCTCCTCCCTCCTCCCTCCTCTAGTCTACACTACTGTGATGCCAGGCAGTGCAGCGGCTCACTAACTGTTCAGTCTCCGTTCTCCTCGCTCCTCCTCTGCCTCCCAGTCCCTCCTCCCTCCTCTAGTCTACCCACTACAGTGATGCCAGGCAGCGCTGTGTTCACTCACCGTTCAGCAGCTTCAGTCTCCCTCGCTCCTCCTCTGCCTCCCAGTCCCTCCCTCCTTCTCTCTGATAAGGAAGTCAGGTCCACAGGAAGTGACATCAGAGAGAGAGGCAGGGAGGGAGAATTGAAATCATTCTTCTTCTCCAGACTCCAGTCCAGCTCCAGCAGCCTGTGCCCACTGTGCCCTGCCTGCAGTGACCAAGACAGTCCTGACACCTGTCCTAGATAGACACTTCTAAAAAGGTATATAAAACATTTGAAGTGTGTAAATGTAACAGCTATTAAAGGGTTTCTACCACCAGACATACTGTTATGTAGCTGACTGATATAGCGATGCGCTAATGTCAGCACTACATAACAGTATGTTTCTAACATTAGTCCCTGCAGCCGTTTTTGCTAAAAATGCACTTTTATTATATGCTAATGAGCCTCTAGGTGCTATGTGGGTGTAAAATCAGCACCTAGAGCAGGCATATCCAAACTGCGGCCCTCCAGCTGTTGCAAAACTACAACTCCCAGCATGCCTGGATAGCTTACAGCTATTAGGGCATGCTGGGAGTTGTTGTTTTGCAACAGCTGGAGGGCCGCAGTTTGGACATGCCTGACCTAGAGGCTCCGTCCACTCACCCATTATCCCGCCCAGTTCCCTGTTCTGCCCGCCCAGATCCTCTTGATTGATGTGACTGTTTGCAGCAGCGTTGACAAAATCCTGCGCCTGTGCCGTTCACTATGTCTTCAGCGCAGGCGCAGTGAGTGAGGGCCGCTTTCCTGGTGCCGACTTCCTCACTGTGACGTAGTCGGCGCAAGCGCAGTGAGGAATCCGACACCAGGATCACATCATTCACTCACTGCACCTGCGCCGAAGACAGAAGTGAACGGCGCAGGCGCGGGATTTTGCCATCGATGCAGGGAACAGTGGCATCAATCAAGAGGAGCTGGGCGGGCAGAACACTGGACCTGGGCGGGATAATGGGTGAGTGGACGGAGCCTCTAGGTGCTGATTTTACACCCACATAGCACCTAGAGGCTCATTAGCATATAATAAAAGTGCATTTTTAGCAAAAACGGCTGCAGGGACTAATGTTAGAAACATACTGTTATGTAGTGCTGACATTAGCGCATCGCTATATCAGTCAGCTACATTAAAGGGTTTCTACCACCAGAAATACTGTTAACAGGTTTCTGAATCTGTCAATCATCAGAAAATACGTTATGTTATGTAGCTGACTGACATTAGCGATGGGCTGATGTCAGCAGTACATAACAGTATGTTTTATAACTCCCTGCCGGCCGCTGCCGCCGTTCTCTTAGAATAAAGACTTATAATATGCTAATGAGCCTCTTCAGGGGCGTAACGATCGCGGTGTGACAGCGACCAGAGGTGGAGGCGGGACATGGGTGTGGCTGGAGGCGGGGCATGGGCGTGGCTGGAGGCGGGGCATGGGTGGGGCCTGGAAGGGGGCCCTCCCTCCCTTCTGTTCGGGTTTGGCTTGAAGAAAAGGTGGCAACCCTACTACCAGGAAATCTCCTTTTAGAGTCTATGGCCAATCCGCTCCTAATGGCAATCATGATTGCAGTGCCGAATCTTTCACATGGCCCGACACCAGCCTGATGGACCCCAATCACTTATAATGGGTCCATTGGGACTCCGTCATGGTGTCCATTGTTTTGGTGGGAAGAGTAGTGCTGCATGCTGTGCTTTGCTTCCCATCTAATCTGGTGGAACTGCCAACAGTTGCTGAACGTCTATAAGCCTCTGCTGTAGTGTGAACCCAGCTCTAATATAGCAGTTGTATAAAGATATTGGCATCATTTTTAATTTCATGCCCATGGAGTAGCCCCAGCCATGGACTTCTAATAAGCAGTTAAGCACTAGAAATAATTTTAGTATTTCCTTGCTGGCAACTGTTAGTCCAGAGATTTCTGTAAGGACAACTTCACATGTGCGTTGTAGACTCCATTCAGGGCCTCTGTCGCAGAATGTGTTAAAAAAACGGACTTTTTCATCTGGTAAAAAAAACGGTGAATTAAGTCTGTTCAGCTGCGTTCGGGTCAGACACATGCCCTGTCCGGTGCTTCTGCTATTGCCATTGTTCTGCTGCTGTAATGGTGCAAAATAGCGGAACTACCGAAAAAAACTAAGGAAAAAATAGTGATGATGTGAACCTGGCCTAACTTGCAGTCAGTTTAGGCTGTTTGGTTGTAATAGGTAAAATAACAATAGTGCTACAGTAGGATACAGGTGGTACCAATGTATACCACCCCTGTGGAGGACAAAAGAACACTTTTTGGCCTCCACCAAGAGAATGGAGCTTTATAGGTACACCTGGTGCATATGTTGGGATAGGGCCTAACCAGAGGGTAACCGGCCCAGCGCATTATTTCTGTAGCCAGGAGCTTTTCTGTGCCTCATGCCGTGTATGTCACTTGTACCAGACTAACTCGTACACATCTGTTTCGTCTCCAGCTGGAGGTTCACCTTTTACCTGTGTGCTCTGATCGGGGGAATCGCTGTCCTCTATGATGTAAGTTACAGTTCACACCTTGAATTTTTTTTATATAATGGTGCCTGGATGCAGAAAAAATAGACCATTGCACTCCTAATATAAAGGTCAGGTACTAACTGATTTATTTCCATTAGTAAATATTCCCAAATCTCTGGGGGTGGTCACGTGATGACAGATGTTTAGCAGTTTTCAGGAAGCATAGTCACAGGGAGCTGTCCCCCCTCTCCTGTATATCTTGGCGCATCAACGGTTCTGGTATCCTCCACTTTCCTCTCCAGCTCAGTTTTCCCTGCTCCCTCATTCTCTGTGGTATGTCGTCCATCCTCTTTCGCCCACATGCCCACTGATGTCCTGAATCGCTAGGCCCATTTCCCCTGTGTGGCTAGTGAGTGACATGCCGACACGTACAGGAGGGGGAAGCAGGTTCCTGTGATGATCGGCTATGACAACGCATCATTGTTTTATGAAAAATGATTTTGCAGGTCTGTCTAGTAAGGTGGGGATAGGTCTGCCCCACCCTCCCAAAAAGAAGTTGAACAAACCCTTTAAAATCAACATTGCAACACAGACTTCTGCACCATAGATTTCACTCGTCTATTTCATCATCAGCCATTTTTGAAGGAGATGGTACTTGCTGGACTTTCTAGTGCATTAAAGGGAACCTGTCTCCATTACAATCTGCAGGCAGCAGAGCCAATTATATAGTTTTATGGTTACACATTTAGTATTACATGTGCTTAGAAGTCCTGTGAGTGGTCAAATAATACATCAATCTCCTCAGCTCCCTCTGCTCTATAACAGGCTTTCTACTGATTGAACTGAAATTCCAGTACAGAGTTATTATGCAGATTGATCCTGTGCATATATTTTTGGGGGAATTTCATCTGTTATATGATAAAAATTATTTTTATAAATGGTTCTGTTTAAAATTCTAAACTTTTGGTGTTCTGCAGCACGCTTGTGTCCACATACATTGCAGGCTGCTGAGTCCCATTCAGAGTAGAATCTGTCAGACGAGATTTCAGATGGTTCCCTCTGTAGCTCTTTCTCTGCTCTACTGAACCATCTTCTAGTTCCCCTGTCAGTTCCCACTGTAAATAAATGGAGGCCGCTGATGAACAGAATCTTCA
The DNA here is from genome assembly GCF_014858855.1 of Bufo gargarizans. Classification (NCBI taxonomy): domain Eukaryota; kingdom Metazoa; phylum Chordata; class Amphibia; order Anura; family Bufonidae; genus Bufo; species Bufo gargarizans. The sequence goes on along the minus strand of NW_025334487.1, from coordinate 17,640 downwards.
ATCAGCGGCCATGTTCCCAGAGCAGCGGCAGCACTCGGGTCAGACATCGGTGCCGATAGATTAATAACGCTCATTACTAGCGGCATGCATGTCCTGTTACCAGCACGAGTGCAGCTAGTACTCTAAACTGGCCAACAACATGGAGTGCTATGGTAATGCCAGCTTTTTAGGAGAGATTTTTTTTTTTGCATTGTTGTGGTGGCTAAATATATTGAAAACCCTGTAATAAGACATTAAGATACTATAAAAATATGTTTTTCTGTTGCAGAAACCTTGGTTTCATGATGTTTGGGAGGTATGGGTGGGATACCCAAAGCAGGTAAGAGAACTGTTTAAAATGGACAAAGCCTAAAACTGTTCTAATAAGAATGAAGAGCTCTGCAGGTTCATGTAGGTCTTGTAGGACATTGGTCCAGTGGTGGGCGATGCTGTCACAGCACAAGGCCCCACATTCGGTAGACCTGCCATGCATCTTGTTCTATGATCATGCCGTGTCCTTCAGTATGTCAGTGCTATATTAATAATAATAACCATACAGTAGATCCACAAATTAAGTTCAAATTGCTAAAGGCTGCAATCAAAAATTTAGATTTGCCTACAGCTTTGTAAAGGGTAAAATGCAAAATAGATAAAATCCATTAGGATTTTCCCTGCAAAGCACGAATGAGGGATTTTCAGTGGAAGCACTAGGAGCGTTGCATGGGGAGCATCAGGTGCTCCCAGCCGTACAGCATTGCTATATGCCATTCGGCCATTCTGATTGGCTGAGAGCAATTATGTCGCATTTACATGTACCAACTGAGCAGGCAATGGTCGCCAAGGAATTGCCTGCTTGTCAGAGGAAGTGAGAGCTGCATTTGCATGCTGCAAACACATCCAGTGTACAAGGACAGGCAATCGTCCTACAGATTCGTTGTTTCTGGGCAGCAGGTCCCGGTTAACACAGCATGATCTACTGCCTAGAAACTATGATTTTGGTGTCCCCATAAACGATAATTTCACCCGATAAACGAGCATATGCTCGTGTCCGGTCATAGGGGCAGCTTTACATGGGCCAGTTATCCAGAATGAGCGTTCATACAAATGTTTGTTTCCAATAATCTGCCTGATAATAAAAAAGAATATATAAAATAATAATTGCACATCGTATGAATGGATGGCATGTCTTTCAGTTGCATTTTTAACATAAAAATGTAGAAGAAAAATGCAGGAAATCTTAAATGTGTGAACAAACATATACATAACCGTATTCCCCAATTCTGTGTTATTTTAGGAAGTTCTGGCATCGCAGTACTGGTACTATGTCTTGGAATTGGGCTTCTACTGGTCCCTGCTATTTAGCGTTGCCTCTGATATTAGACGAAAGGTAAGTCGATATCCTATCGCTGCTTAAATCCTTATGTTACCAGGAACCTCTATCTACTCAGCAGATCAATTTGGGCAGTGCCCCGGAATACTGGACGCAACTGCATCATGCAATACATATGTTTACCGCCTCCTTCTAAGCTGCCGAAGGAGGAGACAGGAAATCAAAACATTTCTAAGGACTGAGGACGCAAATCCAGCAATGTCCCATGAATTTTCAGAAAGCTCAAAGGAAATTGAAAGATTTCTCCTCTGCTTTTAATAATATGAAGTGAAGGGTCAACATGATAAATAACTATTCTCTTTGAAATAATAGAAATTTGTTTGTTTCTTACTACAGGACTTCAAGGTACAAGTTGTTCACCACTTGGCCACCATTTTTCTATTGAACTTTTCATGGGGAGTCAAGTACATCCGAGTGGGAACTCTGACCTTGCTGGTGCATGACGTCTCCGATATTTTGCTGGAGGTGCGATGATGATGATGATGATGACAGCAGCTTTCTCTCCTAGTATAGTTATCCTGGTTTCATCCCTGCCCTGTTTTTATTTCTCTTTGAAGGCTGCTAAAATGTGTAGCTACGCCGCGTGGAGCAAGGCTTGCAACATTATCTTTGCCGTATTTGCAGTTGTATTTGCCATCAGTCGGCTCATTATCTTCCCATTCTGGTAATTTCTCATCTTTGAGTATAATGGATCTGATCAAAATATTAATTCTGATGATTCATAAGACAGGCTTAGCTGGAATCAGGGAGTATATGATGGAGGTAGTATCTTGGGATGACCCTGGAATGTAGGCAAGTGGAGGACCACGGACTAGTAGTTAACATCTGTTGTCACTAGCGGCAAGGAGATCTGGTCTCCCTTCCCTATTTAATATGAGGGAACAAGGAAAAAATCCACAGGCAAATCTTTTTCCCTTGGTTCCTCTTCAAGTCCTGATCAAAACAATATAAGGGTGAACAGACTTATGTATCAGTAATAAGTGAACCTTACAAAGATTAAAGCATCTGTCACCATAATCAGCCCTATTAAACCAGGAATACTGCTTGGTAGGGTTGATCATGGTGACTAAAATGACTTTTTCTCTCTGCAATCGTATTACCATTTCAGAGATTTTATTTTTAGTTATATGGAAATGATGCACTCGGAGAACCAAGAGGCTGACCTACCTCCTTGGAGCACCACCACCTCCCAGTGAGATAGATAGGGTCAGGTATACTTACTGCTATAATGCCTGGTCCTGAAAGCTTGTGCATGTGCTGGCAGCAGTACTATCAGCGCATGTGCAATACAGATTGGAGAAGACTGCATGAGACCTTCACTGCACTCGCGCAGTGAACAGTGAGAATGCCTGACCCTGACAATATCACTGGGATAGGGAGAGTCAGAAGTGATGTGGATCTCCAAGGGGCTAGGCTAGCCCCCTCCGCCTTCTGAGCACATCATTAAGGACATGATCAGTGCACGCTCTAACCTGTACGGTCACACAGCATGGAAACAATGTCCACTCAGGGATAGGTATGCACCTGTGCAGACTCCCTGAGCTTTCCCTAACGACTGGGCAGTGTGGTGTTGAATCACTCTGTGCAATTATAGAGAGAACTGCAGAGCCATACAGTTGCAGCTGCGCAGTCCTCTCTATCCACTCCCTATGATCAGTGCAGGGAGGAAACATGAAGCTGAAAACAGCTAGGACAACACTTGACCCAAGATATGGAACATTAAGGCTCCATTCACACGTCCGCAATTCTGTTCCACATTATGCGGAATGGAATTGCGGACCCATTCATTGGTATGGGGCTGCACAATGTGCTGTCCGGATCCAGAAATACGGATCCGCACTTAAGGGTCCGCAATTCCGTTCCCGAAAAAAATAGAACATGTACTATTCTTGTCCGCAATTGCGGACAAGATTAGGCATCTTCTATTATAGTGCCGGTGATGTGCGGTCTGCAAAATGCGGAACGCACATTGCTGGTGTCCGTGTTTTGCGGATCAGCAAAACACATATGGATGTGTGAATGTACCCTAACCTTTCCACCAGCAATCTAAATATTAAGCATTGGCTGTCTGAGACTACCAGGAATCCTTACGTTAACCCCTTAACTGTCTTTGATCACCCGGGTTCCTTATATTTACCCATTCACTGCTCTAGACCACTGGGGTATTGGAATTAAACCACTGACTGCCCTAGACCACCAGGTATAATGACATTAAGCCATTCTGTGTCCCTTCACTTTCCTAGACCACGAGGAAGTCTGACATTAAAGGGGTTTTCTAAGACTTTAATACTTGATCAGTGGGATCCCACACCTGGGAAGCCTGCCTATCATCTGTTCTTGAGGGCAGCGGTGCTCACAGTAGTGCCATGGCCTTCCCACTGCTTTCTCTAGGCTGAGTGACAACACGTTCATCAGACACGTGGCCTAAGTGCACCTGAGCCCCATTAAAGTGAAAAGGGTTGAGCTGTGATACCAAGCACAGCCGCTATACAGTGTCACTGTGCTTGGTGAATGAACATGGCGATGACCGCAACGCTCAGGAGCACCGGTGCCTTCTCAAAAAGCTGATTGGCAGGGGTCCCAGGTGTCAGCCCCCCACCAATCAGATTCTGATGACCTATCCTGAGGATAGGTAATCATTATTAAAGTCTCAGAAAACGCCTTTAACCATTTCACTGCCCCAGACCACCAGAAATGTTGACATTAACCTTTTTACTACTTGAGACCAGCAGGCATCCTGCTAGTAATCCTTTTATTGCTCTAGATCACCAGTGATGCTGTCATTTATACCTTCACTTCCCTAGACCACCAGGGATATAGCCATTAACCTCTTGATTGCCCTAGACCATGAGGGAAGCAGACATTAAAAACTTTAGAGCACTAGACCTGGAGGTTGTTTGTTTAATATTGTTTGAGTGGTTATGTGACCCTGCGTGTCTGGCTGCTTTATAGCAAATTATTGTATGGTAATATTTATCTGATGTGGTTCTGTATATGGAATAGTGCCCAGTTCTCTAACTGCTCCACTCACGAGTTAGATTATGGAGGTCAAGTAGAGCCGAGCCTTGGAAAAGCTCAGTATTTAGCACAATTATAAGGACTTGTTACGTGGCTGCAGTTACCTCCGGGGAGCCATTATTTTCTCTGGTACCTGTGCAGTTGTAGATTTAAAAAGATTACTTTCACAAATTTTTGGAAAGCTGAATGTGGCTGGACATAATGCCAATGATCAGTTGGCCTGGGTCCTACATAATAAATGTATGCATGTAACTGTAGTATTTGTCATTATAGCATTTATTGTACAAAAAATAACGGATACATTTGTTTGGCAGGATAATCTATGCAACGGTGGTGTATCCCCTGTACTACTGCCCACGCTTCTTCCTCTACTACTTCTTCAACATGGTCATGTTAATCCTTCAGTTCCTTCATATATACTGGGCATACCTTATCTTTAGGATGGTGCGCAAAATGATCTCAGGAAAGGTAAGTTGTAATAATAACAGCCACGTCATTTTAATCCTCCTTTTATAAGAAAATATGACCTTCCGCCTTCTCCATAAGACACTAAAAGTAACTTAGGGGCAAAAACATTCTGGCCAGGCTTCACTCAGGGCAGTTTTATGCAGGGTTTTTTGTTTATTTTTTTTTGTCTGGTAATGCGTCAAAAACTGCATTAAACTACCCAGTGCGAGTCCGGTGTAGCAGACAGAATGCTTGATCACTGGCTTTGGAGTATATTATGACACATTTTCCTGTCTCACATTGGCAGGAAGCGCAGCCTCCTGTTGTGGTTTCACAATACGCGCCCATGCACACTACTGTAGTAGGCCAATGTACATCCCCAGGTTGTACACAACTGTTATACGGCACCTGTAGAAGTATAGGAGAACCTATTGTACCTGACTTCATATGGAGGTGTTTTGTGTCCGCGTCCATATGTAAAAAACAAGCAGTACGGTAGTTCCGTCAGACACGGTATTCTTCCCTAGAAGCAATGCTTTGTAATATGGTGCTGGTAGAATGGTACCATATGGTGAAGCTCATAAGGGTCCCACAACTCAGTAGTATGGTGCTGCGAGGACTCTGTGTGCCCCCATATAGTCTCTGCTATGTGCATGAGGAGTAAAGGCCCTTTGACACAGACCAATGCACAGGCAATTATCAGGAGCCAACCATTAGGTGCCTGATGATTGATCTAAGAGGAGAGCTGCGTTTACAGGCAGCAACCATCCCTTCTATATACTCTTGATTGTTCATCCCCATACAAATTCATTGTTTGTCAGCAGCATTTCCCTGTTTACACATGCTGCCGGCAAGCATTGATTTATGTGCCACCTAAAAGATGCAATCGCCAGCGAATGAGCATCCGAGCCGATGTCACTGCATCATAGTGATCTATAATGCCTGATCACGAGTCTACTATTTCATACTCGAGTACAGGGTAGTAGACATGTGGTTCGGCTGGAACTCGCAGCATCATAGATCACTGTAATGCACAAAGTTCAGCTCAGCGGACTCGTGGTCAGTCCAGGAAATGCGGCCATCACAAGAAGCATGTTTCATGGACCACTTGCAGGTCTGAAAGCAACCTAAAACTTTTACACGTTAGGCCAAGTCATATGTGCACAGTGCTAGGGGTGTAGGGATTAAAATAAGATATCTGTGGTCAGTTTAAAGAGGACCTATCACCGCTTCTGATATGCCTGTTTTAATGGCTTCATGCCTTCCCCATGTAATAACAATCCTGGAGAATCTATTCTTCCTTTATTATTTCTACTAGAAGTTATGAATGAATTGCTAGCAGTCTGCAGTAAGGGTACAGAGGGGTGGTAACCAGTTGGGGGGGGTGTCCCTGCACAGTTTGAAAATGGCAGCACTGATTGGATAGTCAGTCTGTGCAGTTACACACCCTAAACTGGTAACCTCCCCTCTGTACCCTTACTGCAGACTGCTAGTAATTCATTCATAACCTCTTGTAGGAATAATAAAGGAATGGCACAACATACAGACATAAGAATAGAGGCTCCAGAATTGTTTTTACATGAGGAAGGCATGAAGCTATTAAAACAGGCAGGTCAGGAGAGGTGATGGGTCCTCTTTAAAGGGAACCTGTCACTGGGATTTTGTGTATAGAGCTGAGGACATGGGTTGCTAGATGGCTGCTAGCACATCCGCAATACCCAGTCCCCATAGCTCTGTGTGCTTTTATTGTGTATAAAATCCGATTTGATACATATGCAAATTACCCTGAGATGAGTCAGAGCTTGAAAATATGAATCTTCTCTGGTCACACGAGTAAGATATGACCTTATGTTAATTTGCATATGTATCAAATCGTTTTTTTTACACAATAAAAGCACACAGAGCTATGTGGACTGGGTATTGCGGATATGCTAGCGGCCATCTAGCAACCCATGTCCTCAGCTCTATACCCAAAATCCCGGTGACAGGTTCCCTTTTAAGGTAATAAAACTACATTCATCAGTGCAGAGGAGCAAGTGCAGTGGCCAGGAGTCAGACGCGGCTTGACATCTAGTCAATCAACGGTCACACTTTAAAACCCTATGGAAGACCTAAATCACAGAACATTATCAGTCTCTCGTCACGTTATTCTAACAGGATGCCTTCCACTCAGCTGGTCTTCTTTCTATGAATAAACTGACTCTAACTTCACTTCCCCTTCTATTGGGGCCAATTTTAAGGGCTGGTGAAACAAAGCTCCCTGCATGTGCAGGCATCCAGAGGCTTATGCTCTTGCGCTTTGTGTATGTGCCAAGTGAGGATTTAAAAGCAGAGTTTTGCAATAAGCCACAGATCTTACACGAGCCAAGTACTGCCAGCAGGAAACTTACCAGCGCCCAGAGAACAAAAGAATGTTCTGCATTCAGCAGCAGCCGCTGTGGGAGCGACATGCTCATCTGTGGAAAGCATAGCATTTATCAGCACCGGCCTCAATGCAAGGGTGATAAACATAACCCCTAATAAGCATCACTCTCATTATTGTCATGTTTTGCTCTGTGATGAGGTACCAAGCCTTTTGTATATTTATAAAATCATGGCAGCACGGTACTTGTCAAGTTTATAACCTTATCTTGGTGGTAGAGCAGATCATCTTCTCTTAAAGGGGTTGTCTCATTACAGACATTGGACCAGAATTTGCCTTTTAATGTCTCTTGCGCAGAGGTCTGACTACTATGACCCTAACCAATCTAGGAAACAATTGCCTCTTAGAAGAAAAATATAGTGGAGCCATTTGTAGACAAAGTGGTAGGTCTTTCCTAGCACTGCTGTCCCTTTGTTCTAGTGAGTGGTGTGGGTCACAGCAGTCAGAATCCTGCTGATCGGTCTGTGATGAAACAACCCCTTGAAGTGGCTTTGCAGAGGAATGCTGTTCAGAAGAGAACCAAGCTCAGCTGACCACTTCTCCTTCGCAGTCAGTGGGGTTCTCAGATGTGTCACAATGAAATGATAGGTACCCTTCAGGTAGGAACTTCAGAGGACAATCATGTCCAACTGACACCGGTACACAGTTTCTTATAAGAGAGGCCTCTAATATGTTGTCAGAAGCCATGCAACTGTGTCTGATAACCATGATCAGGACCGCTTTTCAGCCTGTGAAATGTGGTGAAGAATTATTGCTACTTATTAGAAATGTATACTATGATCAAAACTGTTATCAGCAGATGTTTTAGAAAAGGGGCAGAATGGGTAAAAAAAAATTAGAATAAGCAATACTCTCCTCACTGAACCTCCCCAACCATCCACCCCCCGCTGTCATTCCAGCACTTCCCAGTCCCCCTCTGGTTTGTACATCCTGGTCTCTCTAGACACACAGGAAATGACTGCTCAGCCAATCACAGGCCGCAGAGGTGACCAGTGATTGGCTTAGTGCTCATTTCCTGTGTGTTGTGAGGGACCGAGAAGTACAGACCAGTTGGGGAGCTGGGAGACATTGGAATGGGAGCAACATGGGATCTATGAAGTGAGTAATGCTTGTTTTATTATTATTTTTTAACCCATTCTTCCTCTCTTCAAAGAAATCTTTATCCGCCGGACAACCCTTTAAGGTTTTATATAGAGTAAACTTTCCTAGTATCTCATTTGTGCCAGCCTTCCTGCTTGGTTAACACATTATTATCAACCCTTCCTATCCTTGTGTAGATGTCTGGTGATGATCGGAGTGACAATGAAGAAGAGGACAGTGAGGAAAATGAAGAGCAGCCATTATCCAATGGGGATGGCAAGAAGCGCATCATAAATGGGCAGCACGACCGCTAGGTTTGCAGCTCATCATAGGCAGTCGCACCCCACCCCACCCCTGATAACAGCGGATAAAGAGTAAAAGGATCATTCTTGCTGAATTTCTAGTGAGAGATGCAGCAGGGAACGGGGATGGGGGAGGGGGGCGACAGACCACAGCTGGATGGGCACCACTGCTCAGAAGGTGCAGGGTCCTCTTCTTTAGGACTGACTATGTTTGAGGCAAGGCCCAGCCATTTTTCAGTTCCAAAACCTATAAACTTTGAAAGAAGAAAAAAAAAAAAAATTCCACCTAAAGTGACCGCTTGTTCTTTTTTGCTTTAGAAGCAACGGTTTAATTTCATATTATTATATTTTTTTCCGGAGGAGACAGTATTCTCAAGTATCAGAGTCTCCCCTGGGAGTTCATTTACATTTGTTAGTGTGGGGTGAGATGTCTTACAGTGTACTCAAGGAGGCAAGTAGATCTGGTGCCAGCTCAGCATCGCAGTAGCCTGGGAACATTTGCTTTTATTCCGTTTTCAAGCTATGAAGAGTGGAACAAAGAATTTGAATTGCACTAAACCCTCGTTGACCAGAGGGTTAACTTCCCAGCGCACTGACGACGATGACACTGCCTCCACCTCCTCCTTGGCTCTATTTATACCACATACGGGAACACAAGAGGAGCTCTGTGTATAATACACACGCGATTAACTGTGCTCATGCTGTGACCTCATACATGAGCTGCACAGGAGGGGACGGCAGGAGAACTCACCGTCTGTTCCACCAATGGCCACAGGAAGCGCTAGCTGTTCCTTTTGCCATTGACTTCTGTGCCTGCTTTCAACAAACAGCAAAGGACTTAGGTATTTTAATACATATGCAACTTTTTATAAGACTGTTAGCCAGTGCATACTTGACATTATATTCCCCCCCCCCCCCCCCCAAAACATGCTGTTCATGCCCTTAGAGGGGAGATGGCGCTCTTATAGCTTTAATGTATACGTGTTATAGTATATTTTCTAATTACAGCCTATTTCTAAAACCCCAAATAGCTACTATATCTGACTTTGCCAAATGTGGAGATTTTAGCCATGTCCCCTCTTCTTCTCCTCTAGCCCTTTTATACAGTTTGTAGTCACGTGCTGCCTGTAAACCAGGATCAGCTGCGGTTAGGTACATGTTTTACTATATGCAGTATTCCCAGACATGTATTGCAGCCATGTTTATGAAGACCAGGGAAATAGCTGTAAAGACATGAGGGCAGATTTCTCAAGCTGTCTAAAAGAAAACTTGGTACCCGTACAAACCAATGGCAGCGCGCCTTTTATTTTTCAAGAGTACTAAAAGAAATGAAAGCTGCACTGTGATTGGTTGCTATGCTGTCTTTTTTCTAGGCAGGTTGATAAATTGGAGCCAATAGTGTTTCCTGCAGTGGACTGGCCCGGATACACATGGTTAACGCCGGTCCCATATTTTCTTTACACACTAACTTTGTATCTGTAATTTGTCCACGTGTAAATAAAACCACAAAGATAATAAAGTGTTGGATTTTACCTGGTTTATTGGCGGGGAGTGGTAATTCAAGTACTTTACCTACTTGGCATGTAGCACGTTATGTCTAGGAGGGGATTGTTAGAAATTATTAGATTCTTTCTTTATTTCATGAGTGCTTATTTTCGTCATCATGATCAGGGAAAAATTCACATTCTTCTAACCATCCCCGGTATATTAAAGAACTTTTCTCGGACTGCATGCGGACAAGACACGGCCACCCGCGGCAGTCACTGGCCGCACAATTTTACCGTTCATTGAAAGCTTCACTGATGTGGTCGCCTAAATCATCGTTCCGGGGCAGCAGATGGTTGTAAACAGGGATCTGCCTGTGGGGACAAGTGATCGCAGTAGTGATGGCTCATCCCCATACGGCGGAGATAATTGCTGTATGTAAATGCAGCTCTCGCCTTCTCTGGGAAGCGGGCATTTATGGGGAATGACAGGTTCATTCCTGATAATTGCCTGCTGTGTCAGACCATGTAAGGGGCCTTTAGGATGCAGTTTCATACACCAGTCTAGTCAAAAGCCCAAATTTATTAATAAGAGAACGCCTCTTAATAAATTTGTTGCATCTTGGGCTGTCCATGCGCCACAAAGTGAAGTCTACACTACCTATGGGCTGGCATAGAGTTCAATTTACAGCAATTTTCTCTAGTGAATTATGATAAGTGTGAGAAGGAGACCCATTCCCTTAGGGCTCATGTACACAAATGTATTTTTATTTTTTTGTCCGTTGTGGACCCATTCACTTAAGTGGGGCAGCAAAAAAATAAATAAAAAAAAAAACTGAATGGCCTCTGTGTGTATTTCTTGTCCCTTTTTTTTTGAGGAACAGACATGGACATATCTGTAATGCTGACAATAATAGGACAAGTATAGGACTGTTCTATTTGGGGCCAACTGTTCCATTCGGTGAAATACACACGGTCGAAATCTGTGTTTTGCTGATCCGCAAAACAACCAACAGTCATGTTGGCTAAGACCCAGCCACTTTTTTGTTTTTATTTAGTGTGACCAAAGTGGTTTTGCCACTTAAAAAAAAATAATTAAAATTATGGGGGCGGGGCCTATGTGGTCCAACAGACTTAAAGAGGACCTGTCACCTCTCCTGAGGTGTAACTACTTGCCTTCCCTGAGCATCTAATTTTATAACTCTGTGTTGTGCTATCCTCTATTATTCCTACTGGAAGTTTTTGAATGAATTGCCAGCAGTGTGCAATAAGGCTACCCGGGTGTTACCAGGTGATGGAGAGGTGCACATGACCGGATAGTGTCAGACTGTGTAGGGGACACCCCCAACTTGTAACTGCTTAGCTTCATTCATAAACTTCTAGAAGGAATAATAGAGGAATGAAACAGAGTCAGAAGAATAGATTCTCCAGAATTGTTAGTACAAGGGGGATGCAAGTAGTTACTAAACCAGACATGGTCATAAAATTTGTGTAAATTACACCTGAAATCTTTAGATTTTAGTCTCCGTCACATGGATCTCCTGCAGAGCTGCAAAATTTTACGAGACTTGCACTCTTAATACCTTTTGGTACTTCTTACGCCATCGGCCTTTGTACCAAGACTGGTACTATTTTCCCCATTGTGTTTGCAGCAAATAAATATTACTTAATTCTTCATATTTCTGAAGCACATAGAGTGCTTGACATCAAGTATGGTTATAATGGGCTATCGAAAGAGGCAGAGCAAGGACGGAGCGATGCTGCTGTGGCCTGTAGGCGCACTGAGGAATTCGCTGTTCAGAACATTCCTTCACCTCCTACTGATAAGAAGTTTGAAGAAATTGTTCAGCTGATGGAGATCAAATATACATGGCCTGAAAGTGACATTCTGCTGATCTGAATCAGCACCTCTTCAAAAAGACATACCTATAATCGCTGATTTACAAGTAGGGAGCATGAGAAGACTGTTATTTGTTTCATTCGCCTGATGCTAAAAACTAGACCGGTTTTCCCAAAGGTCAGTAAAATACCATACCCTCCGTATGATCAGTGTATGAAGAGAGAGGCCTCCTGCACAGGACCGTATGGCTTTTTCAGTGTTTTGCGGTCTTTTTCACGGATCCATTGTTCCGTTTTTTGTTTCTGTTCCTTCATATGGCATATACAGTAATTACATAGAAAAAAAATTGGGCTGGGCATAACATTTTCAATAGATGGTTATGGACGGATACAGAAGACATACAAATGCATTTCCGTATGTGTTCCGTTTTTTTTTTTTTGCGGACCCATTCACTTGAATGGAGCCACGGAATGTGATTTGTGGGCAATAATAGGACATGTTCTATCTTTCAACGGAATGGAAATACGGAAACGGAATGCATACGGAGTACCTTCAGTGTTTTTTTTTTTTTGTGGAACCATTGAAATGAATGGTTCCGTATACAGAATGCAAAAAAGGGCCAGCAAATGGGGAAAAAAAACGGTTGTGTGCAGGAGGTCATACACTGAACATAGCCAGAAAGACCTTTTGGGCCCAGCAGATGGTGCCCTTTACACATCTACCAGGCAGGTATGATTTTTTATTTTACTGTATAGGAAAGTGTAGTCGGCTGCACCTTCCTATAGAGTGAGCGGACAATAAAAGGCTACCACAGAGTATATGTTTTTGGGGACAATGGTCCTGATTTTATGAAGACCAGTGTGTGCTATGCCAGTCTTGATGGGACCTGCATTGCCAGAGGAGTCTCCTCCAGCCAGTTTCTGGTGTAAATAATAAGTGTGTTGGGGCCGATCGATGTTCATGTCCTTTTCCGGAGAATGGTGAAGGTGGTGTCAAAACGCCGTTCAAAAACGTACAAACTAGGTTTTTGCTACTTTAACACCAAAACCATGTCACAGGAAGGTTGTAAATCTGCCCCTATGTACATCTGTTTGTCACAGGTCGATGACTTCCCCAGCATCGTTACCAAAGGTAAAGGGAAAACAAGCCTTACATAATTAGTACGAGTCCATCTAGTTTAACCTGGAGTGTTGATTATGAGGAAGGTATATCTTTCACATGAATGAGACGGATTGGCTCCAGATGCATTCAGTGAAACTCGCACCATTTCACAAGCAAGTTCATTCAGTACTTCAGTTTTTCCATGCAAGTGCAATCTGTTTTTGATGCGTTTTTCACGCACGTGAAAAGAACCCTGAAGGTTTACAAACAACATCTCCTAGCACCCATTAGTGAAAAATGCATTACATCTGGGCTGTAATGCGTTTTTCACTGAAGCCCCATTCACTTCTTTGGGGCCAGGGCTGCATGAAAAATGCAGAATATAGAAGATGCTGCGCAGAACTGATGCGCTAAAAAAAAAACTCATGTACACAGACCCAGTTGAAATGAATGGGTCGGGATTCAGTGCGGGTGTCATGTGTTCACTTCACGCATCGCACCAGTGTGGAAAACTAGCTCGTGTGAAAGGGGCCTTAGATTAATCCACCCATGCCTGAAAATACTGCATTAAGGGATCATGCCCAAGTGCGTAAGCAATATACGGGCACTGGCTGTGTGTTCTCCGTGGTGCGGATGCGGACCCATTCCCCATACGCCGGGCCCCTCACAGTGACTATGCTAGGGAGGCTGGTCCCTGGCCCGGCACACTGGTACATAAGGTGTCCGGGAAGGTTTTAGACCGGGTCTCAGCTCTCTAGGATGTACCGTTCCTCAGATACTCCCAAAAATGACCTGCATTAGCCAATAAAAGCCTGCAAGTCTTTCACTCCTATCCCAACTGCCATACACACGGTCACATGTCCCTTATCAGCCAATTGAAGATCGCAGGTCCTACTACAGGTTGCCATAACAACTGATCACATGGTTCAGCAGGTCCTTAAATATTCAGTCGTATGACAGCACAACTACACTGCTACATGCATGGGGGCAGGGGCCACTATTAAACGGACAGGCGCTGTGGAGTTCACTGTTAAAGGGGCGGGCACTATGATGATCACTGTTAAAAGGATGGGCACTGTGGATGTCTCTGTTAAAGGGGAGAGCACTGTGAAGGTCACTGTTAACCACTTCAACCCCGCTAGCTAAAACCCCTTTCATGACCAGGCCACTTTTTACACTTCGGCACTACACTACTTTCACCGTTTATCGCTCGGTCATGCAACTTACCACCCAAATGAATTTTACCTCCTTTTCTTCTCACTAATAGAGCTTTCATTTGGTGGTATTTCATTGCTGCTGACATTTTTCCTTTTTTTGTAATTAATCGAAATGTAACGATTTTTTGCCAAAAATGACATTCTTCACTTTCAGCTGTAAAATTTTGCAAAAAAAAGACATCCATATATAAATTTTTCGCTAAATTTATTGTTCTACATGTCTGATAAAAAAAAATAATTGTTTGGGTAAAAGTTATAGCGTTTACAAACTATGGTACAAAAATGTGAATTTCCGCTTTTTGAAGCAGCTCTGACTTTCTGAGCACCTGTCATGTTTCCTGAGGTTCTACAATGCCCAGACAGTAGAAAAACCCCACAAATGACCCCATTTCAGAAAGTAGACACCCTAAGGTATTCGCTGATGGGCATAGTGAGTTCATAGAACTTTTTATTTTTTGTCACAAGTTAGCGGAAAATGATGATTTTTATTTAAATTTTTTTTTTTTTTCTTACAAAGTCTCATATTCCACTAACATGCGACAAAAAATAAAAAGTTCTAGGAACTCGCCATGCCCCTCACGGAATACCTTGGGGTGTCTTCTTTCCAAAATGGGGTCACTTGTGGGGTAGTTATACTGCCCTGGCAATTTAGGGGCCCAAATGTGTGAGAAGTACTTTGCAATCAAAATGTGTAAAAAATGGCCTGCGAAATCCGAAAGGTGCACTTTGGAATATGTGCCCCTTTGCCCACCTTGGCATCAAAAAAGTGTCACACATCCGGTATCGCTGTACTCAGGAGAAGTTGGGGAATGTGTTTTGGAGTGTCATTTTACATATACCCATGCTGGGTGAGAGAAATATCTTGGCAAAAGACAACTTTTCCAATTTTTTTTTATACAAAGTTGGCATTTGACCAAGATATTTTTCTCACCCAGCATGGGTATATGTAAAATGACACCCCAAAACACATTCCCCAACTTCTCCTGAGTATGGCGATACCACATGTGTGACACTTTTTTGCAGCCAAGGTGGGCAAAGGGGCACATATTCCAAAGTGCACCTTTCGGATTTCGCAGGCCATTTTTTACACATTTTGATTGCAAAGTTCTTCTCACACATTTGGGCCCCTAAATTGCCAGGGCAGTATAACTACCCCACAAGTGACCCCATTTTGGAAAGAAGACACCCCAAGGTATTCCGTGAGGGGCATGGCGAGTTCCTAGAATTATTTTTTGTCGCAGATTAGTGGAATATGAGACTTTGTAAGGAAAAAAAGAAAAAAAAAACTTGTGACAAAAAATAAAAAAAATTCTAGGAACTCGCCGTGCCCCTCACGGAATACCTTGGGGTGTCTTCTTTCCAAAATGGAGTCACTTGTGGCGTAGTTATACTGCCCTGGCAAATCTGTAAAAAATGGCCTGTGAAATCCGAAAGGTGCTCTTTGGAATGTGTGCCCCTTTGCCCACCTTGGCTGCAAAAAAGTGTCACACATGTGGTATCGCTGGGTGAGAGAAATATCTTGGCAAAAGATAACTTTTCCTTTTTTTTTAATTTTTTTTTATACAAAGTTGGCATTTGACCAAGATATGGCGATACCAGATGTGTGACACTTTTTTGCAGCCTAGATGCGCAAAGGTGCCCAAATTCCTTTTAGGAGGGAATTTTTAGACATTTGGATCCCAGATTTCTTCTCACACTTTCGGGCCCCTAAAAATCCAGGGCAGTATAAATACTCCACATGTGACCCCACTTTGGAAAGAAGACACCCCGAGGTATTCAATGAGGGGCATGGCGAGTTCCTAGAATTTTTTTTTTTTTGCATAAGTTAGCGGAAATTGATTTTTTTTTTTTTTTTTCTCACAAAGTCTCACTTTCCGCTAACTTAGGACAAAAATTTCAATCTTTCATGGACTCAATATGCCCCTCACGGAATACCTTGGGGTGTCTTCTTTCTGAAATGGGGTCACATGTGGGGTATTTATACTGCCCTGGCTTTTTAGGGGCCCTAAAGCGTGAGAAGAAGTCTGGAATATAAATGTCTAAAAATGTCTACGCATTTGGATTCCATGAGGGGTATGGTGAGTTCATGTGAGAGGGAGTGTATATGGGTGATCACCCGCCTGTCATTGATCACCCCCCTGTAAGGCTCCATTCAGACGTCCGCATGTGGATCCATAAAAATCATACGGACATCTGAACGGAGCCTGACAGGGGGGTGATCAGGGAGTTTATATGGGGTGATCAGGGGTTCATAAGGGGTTAATAAGTGACGGGGGGGGGGGGGGGGGGGGATTAGACCGGCTCTAAGCTCTCTAGGACTTACCGTTCCAGAGATATTCCCCAAAAATGACCTGCATTAGCCAATACAAGCCTGCAAACCTTTCACTTAAAGGGAACCTGTCATGTGTATATTTGTAAATAATTTGTTAGATTATAATCAATCATTAACTACTAAAAAGTACCTTAGATGTATTTACTGGTGTGACAGATGGTTACCTCATAATATACACATAAATATGCCACATGCTGATGAGCTGATTTGAGTCCAGCGCATTTTTAATTCAGAGCTATAGCCACTCCCCTGCCCACCTGCTGCTGATTCATATGGGAAAAAACTCAATCAGCAGCAGGTGGGCGGGGAGAGTCAGGAGCTCATGAATATTCAGGACTCCTCATTATGAGCTGGAGCTTTTCAATACAAGATGTTGGCAGATTGACTGGGTCAATTAAAGAAAGTGATGCAGCATTTTGCTAAGAGAATCAGTCACTTATTTATGTTGCCCTTAGTTAGGGCACCATAAAACTGGTGACAGGTTCCCTTTAAATCCGAACTGCCATTTACACGGTCACATGTCCCTTATTAGCCAATAGAAGCTTGCAGGTCCAGGTTTCCATAACAACTGATCACAGGTTTTATCAGTTTGCAGGTCCTTAAATAGTCAGTCAGATGAGGTGTGTCAGTCAATATTAAGTTCATATTAAATTTATCCAGGTTTTCTTACAACACAGTCATAAATAGACCGTGCACACGGTGACATATCCCTTATCAGCCAATGGGTCACTGAAAGACTTGCAGGCTTTTATTGGCTAATGCAGGTCATTTTTGGGGGAATATCGCCAGAACATCCTAGAGCAGGGGTGTCAAACTCAAATTCATCGGGGGCCGCATCAGCAGTTTGGAGTTTGGTCACCCTCAAAGGGCCGGTTGTATCGGACTTATGGGGGATCTGTGGGTGACAGTTATGGGGGGGGGGGGGATCTGTGGGTGACAGTTATGGGGGGGGGGGATCTGTGGGTGACAGTTATGGGGGGGGGGGGATCTGTGGGTGACAGTTATGGGGGGGAGGGGATCTGTGGGTG
>NW_025334486.1:117500-147657 GCF_014858855.1 Bufo gargarizans | reverse complement strand
CAGGGGTCCGCCATAACAATCAGTGCTCCCGCTCCCCTACAGTCAGGGGTCCGCCATAACAATCAGTGCTCCCGCTCCCCTACAGTCAGGGGTCGCCATAACAATCAGTGCTCCCGCTCCCCTACAGTCAGGGGTCCGCCATAACAATCAGTGCTCCCGCTCCCCTACAGTCAGGGTCCCCATGACAGTTCTCCAGAAATAACCCCCCCCCAGTACTTACCACGCCTTTCTCCACCACCTCTTTTAGTTTGGATCGGGTCATTTTGGGTTCCTGAAATGAACAAAATAGAATTGATAACAGGAGGGGGCGCCATCCCTGGACTAACCCCCCACCCTTTTTTCACCTTCTTCGGGCTGGGGGAGGGAGACAGACAGACGGAGGACTACTGCCCCCCCCCCCCCCCCGTATCACTTCTTCAGGCTGGGGGAGACGGACGGACTACTGCCCCCCCCCCCCGTTATCACCTCTTAGGCTGGGGGAGACGGACGGACTACTGCCCCCCCCCGTTATCACCTTCTTCAGGCTGGGGGAGACGGACGGACTATGCCCCCCCCCCCCCCCCGTTATCACCTTCTTCAGGCTGGGGGAGACGGAGGACTACGCCCCCCCCCCCCCCCCGTTATCACTTCTTCAGGCTGGGGGGACGGACGGACTACTGCCCCCCCCCCCCCCCCCCCCGTTATCACCTTCTTCAGGTGGGGGAGACGGACGGACTACTGCCCCCCCCCCCCCCCCCCCCCCGTTATCACCTTCTTCAGGCTGGGGGAGACGGACGGATACTGCCCCCCCCCCCCCCCCCCCCCCGTTATCACCTTCTTCAGGGGGGGGACGGACGGACTACTGCCCCCCCCCCCCCGTTATCACCTTCTTCAGGCTGGGGGAGACGGACGGACTACTGCCCCCCCCCCGTTATCACCTTCTTCAGGCTGGGGGAGAGGACGGACTACTGCCCCCCCCCCCCCCCCCCCCGTTATCAGCTCTTCAGGCGGGGGGACGGACGGACTACGGCCCCCCCCCCCCCCCGTTATCACCTTCTTCAGAGCTGGGGGAGACGGGACGGACTACTGCCCCCCCCCCCCCCCCCCCCCCCCCCCCGTTATCACCTTCTTCAGGCTGGGGAGACGGACGGACTACTGCCCCCCCCCCCCCCCCCCCCGTTAGCAACCTTCTTCAGGCTGGGGGAGACGGACGGACTACTGCCCCCCCCCCCCCCGTTATCACCTTCTTCAGGCTGGGGGGAACGGACGGACTACTGCCCCCCCCCCCCCCCCCCCGTTATCACCTTTTCAGGCTGGGGGAGACGGACCGGACTCTGCCCCCCCCCCCGTTATCACCTTCTTCAGGCTGGGGGAGACGAACGGACTACTGCCCCCCCCCCCCCCACCCCCATTATCCCTTCTTCAGGCTGGGGGAGACGGACGGACTACTGCCCCCCCCCGTTATCACCTTCTTCAGGCTGGGGGGGGGCTCCCACCCCCTGTATCTGCACTTACGAACATCGGCAGGCCTTCGGTCTCGGTGATGGCGGCTTTCATCATGGCCACAACGTGCTCGTTAGTGATCACCTCCTGCAAGGTCACAGGCACATATTACATATGTACTACAACCCCTCCCATCCACCTGCACTCCCTGCTCACTCACATGGAGGATATTGCGGACATTGACTGCGGTGAGATTGTGCTGTTTGGCCCCATCCTCCAGGGCCCGGTCCAGCTCCTGGTCCACATGACAGGTCACCGGCTCCTCTTCCTTCTGTTGCCGCTTCCTCTTAACCAGTGTCCTCTTCTTCCTGCCCCGGCTCTGCTCCTCGCCCTCATCTGAAATCACAGGGCCCCTTCAACACCCAAGAAAAGCAGAACCCCGACCCCCCAGTCATAAGTATTAGACTGCTGCCCATACAGTGATGATGAGTGGACACTTACCTAAAGGGATAACCAGCTCTGCACTGTCTTCTTCTGAAGTAGAGCAGGTGGGGGCACCGCGGTACGCGTCCAAACCAGGCCGCAGCTGCACCCCTAGTGGAGGGAAGAGAGCAGACCTCTAATAGAAGAAGAGCGACTGGGGCCGCCGAGACGACGGAGGAAGGGGAGGAGACAGAAGAGCGACTGGGGCCGCCGAGACGACGGAGGAAGGGGAGGAGACAGAAGAGCGACTGGGGCCGCCGAGACGACGACGGAGGAAGGGGAGGAGAAAGAAGAGCGACTGGGGCCGCCGAGACGACGACGGAGGAAGGGGAGGAGAAAGAAGAGCGACTGGGGCCGCCGAGACGACGACGGAGGAAGGGGAGGAGAAAGAAGAGCGACTGGGGCCGCCGAGACGACGACGGAGGAGAAGGAGAAGAAAGAAGAAGAGCGACTGGGGCCGCCGAGACGACGGAGGAGGAGAAGGAGAAGAAAGAAGAAGAGCGACTGGGGCCGCCGAGACGACGGAGGAGGAAGGGGAGGAGAAAGAAGAGCGACTGGGGCCGCCAAGACGACGGAGGAGGAGAAGGAGAAGAAAGAAGCAGAGCGACTGGGGCCGCCGAGACGACGGAGGAGGAGAAGGAGAAGAAAGAAGAAGAGCGGACTGGGGCCGCCGAGACGACGGAGGAAGGGGAGGAGACAGAAGAGCGACTGGGGCCACCGAGACGACGGAGGAAGGGGAGGAGACAGAAGAGCGACTGGGGCCACCGAGACGACGGAGGAAGGGGAGGAGACAGAAGAGCGACTGGGGCCACCGAGACGACGGAGGAAGGGGAGGAGAAAGAAGAGCGACTGGGGCCACCGAGACGACGGAGGAAGGGGAGGAGAAAGAAGAGCGACTGGGGCCGCCCGAGACGACGAACGGAGGAAGGGGAGGAGACAGAAGAGCGACTGGGCCGCCGAGACGACGACGGAGGAAGGGAGGAGACAGAAGAGCGACTGGGGCCGCCGAGACGACGACGGAGGAAGGGGAGGAGACAGAAGAGCGACTGGGGCCGCCGAGACGACGACGGAGGAAGGGGAGGAGAAAGAAGAGCGACTGGGGCCGCCGAGACGACGGAGGAAGGGGAGGAGACAGAAGAGCGACTGGGGCCGCCGAGACGACGACGGAGGAAGGGGAGGAGACAGAAGAGCGGACTGGGGCCGCCGAGACGACGACGGAGAAGGGGAGGAGAAAGAAGAGCGACTGGGGCCGCCGAGACGACGACGGAGGAAGGGGAGGAGACAGAAGAGCGACTGGGGCCGCCGAGACGACGACGGAGGAAGGGGAGGAGACGAAGAGCGACTGGGGCCGCCGAGACGACGACGGAGGGAAGGGGAGGAGACAAGAAGAAGCGACTGGGGCCGCCGAGACGACGACGGAGGAAGGGGAGGAGAAAGAAGAGCGACTGGGGCCGCCGAGACGACGGAGGAAGGGGAGGAGACAGAAGAGCGACTGGGGCCGCCGAGACGACGACGGAGGAAGGGGAGGAGACAGAAGAGCGACTGGGGCCGCCGAGACGACGACGGAGGAAGGGGAGGAGAAAGAAGAGCGACTGGGGCCGCCGAGACGACGACGGAGGAAGGGGAGGAGAAAGAAGAGCGACTGGGGCCGCCAAGACGACGGAGGAGGAGAAGGAGAAGGAAGAAGAGCGACTGGGGCCGCCGAGACGACGGAGGAAGGGGAGGAGACAGAAGAGCGACTGGGGCCGCCGAGACGACGACGGAGGAAGGGGAGGAGAAAGAAGAGCGACTGGGGCCGCCAAGACGACGGAGGAGGAGAAGGAGAAGAAAGAAGAAGAGCGACTGGGGCCGCCGAGACGACGGAGGAGGAGAAGGAGAAGAAAGAAGAAGAGCGACTTGGGGCCGCCGAGACGACGGAGGAGGAGAAGAAGAAAGAAGAAGAGCGACTGGGGCCGCCGAGACGACGGAGGAAGGGGAGGAGACAGAAGAGCGACTGGGGCCGCCGAGACGACGACGGAGGAAGGGGAGGAGACAGAAGAGCGACTGGGGCCGCCGAGACGACGACGGAGGAAGGGGAGGAGAAAGAAGAGCGGACTGGGGCCGCCGAGACGACGACGGAGGACGGGGAGGAGAAAGAAGAGCGACTGGGGCCGCCGAGACGACGGAGGAGGAGAAGGAGAAGAAAGAAGAAGAGCGACTGGGGCCGCCAAGACGACGGAGGAAGGGGAGGAGAAAGAAGAGCGACTGGGGCCGCCGAGACGACGATGGAGGAAGGGGAGGAGAAAGAAGAGCGACTGGGGCCGCCAAGACGACGGAGGAGGAGAAGGAGAAGAAAGAAGAAGAGCGACTGGGGCCGCCGAGACGACGGAGGAGGAGAAGGAGAAGAAAGAAGAAGAGCGACTGGGGCCGCCGAGACGACGGAGGAGGAGAAGAAGAAAGAAGAAGAAAGAAGAAGAGCGACTGGGGCCGCCGAGACGACGGAGGAAGGGGAGGAGACAGAAGAGCGACTGGGGCCGCCGAGACGACGACGGAGGAAGGGGAGGAGAAAGAAGAGCGACTGGGGCCGCCGAGACGACGACGGAGGAAGGGGAGGAGAAAGAAGAGCGACTGGGGCCGCCGAGACGACGGAGGAAGGGGAGGAGACAGAAGAGCAACTGGGGCCGCCGAGACGACGACGGAGGAAGGGGAGGAGACAGAAGAGCGACTGGGGCTGCCGAGACGACGACGGAGGAAGGGGAGGAGACAGAAGAGTGACTGGGGCCGCCGAGACGACGACGGAGGAAGGGGAGGAGAAAGAAGAGTGACTGGGGCCGCCGAGACGACGACGGAGGAAGGGAGGAGAAAGAAGAGCGACTGGGGCAGCCGAGACGACGACGGAGGAAGGGGAGGAGAAAGAAGAGCGACTGGGGCAGCCGAGACGACGACGGAGGAAGGGGAGGAGAAAGAAGAGCGACTGGGGCCGCCGAGACGACGACGGAGGAAGGGGAGGAGAAAGAAGAGCGACTGGGGCCGCCAAGACGACGGAGGAGGAGAAGGAGAAGAAAGAAGAAGAGCGACTGGGGCCGCCGAGACGACGGAGGAGGAGAAGGAGAAGAAAGAAGAAGAGCGACTGGGGCCGCCAAGACGACGGAGGAGGAGAAGGAGAAGAAAGAAGAAGAGCGACTGGGGCCGCCAAGACGACGGAGGAGGAGAAGGAGAAGAAAGAAGAAGAGCGACTGGGGCCGCCGAGACGACTGAGGAGGAGAAGGAGAAGAAAGAAGAAGAGCGACTGGGGCCGCCGAGACGACGGAGGAAGGGGAGGAGACAGAAGAGCGACTGGGGCCACCGAGACGACGGAGGAAGGGGAGGAGAAAGAAGAGCGACTGGGGCCGCCGAGACGACGGAGAAAGGGGAGGAGAAAGAAGAGCGACTGGGGCCGCCGAGACGACGACGGAGGAAGGGGAGGAGAAAGAAGAGCGACTGGGGCCGCCAAGACGACGGAGGAAGGGGAGGAGAAAGAAGAGCGACTGGGGCCGCCGAGACGACGGAGAAAGGGGAGGAGAAAGAAGAGCGACTGGGGCCGCCGAGACGACGGAGGAAGGGGAGGAGAAAGAAGAGCGACTGGGGCCACCGAGACGACGGAGGAAGGGGAGGAGAAAGGAGGAGCGACCTGGGGCCGCCGAGACGACGACGGAGGAAGGGGAGGAGACAGAAGAGCGACTGGGGCCGCCGAGACGACGACGGAGGAAGGGGAGGAGACAGAAGAGCGACTGGGGCCGCCGAGACGGCGACGGAGAAAGGGGAGGAGAAAGAAGAGCGGACTGGGGCCGCCGAGACGACGGAGGAAGGGGAGGAGAAAGAAGAGCGACTGGGGCCGCCGAGACGACGGAGGAAGGGGAGGAGAAAGAAGAGCGACTGGGGCCGCCGAGACGACGGAGGAAGGGGAGGAGAAAGAAGAGCGACTGGGGGCCGCCGAGACGACGACGGAGGAAGGGGAGGAGACAGAAGAGCGACTGGGGCCGCCGAGACGACGACGGAGGAAGGGGAGGAGAAAGAAGAGCGACTAGGGCCGCCGAGACGACGACAGAGGAAGGGGAGGAGAAAGAAGAGCGACTGGGGCCGCCGAGACGACGGAGGAAGGGGAGGAGAAAGAGAAAGAAGCCAATGAGAGGACAGGGGACAAGAGAAGGGGAGGGGCTGTGGCCACTGCTCCACCAATGAAGATTAATCTCTCATTCATATACAGGAGGCGGGAGCTGCCATGGTAACCTCCCTGCTGCTGTGTGTACTATGCACAGGACAGCAGGGACAGTGTGAGCTCCTATTCACCCTGATAGAGATCTATCAGACACTACTGAAGCCCTGGCTGCCATGGTAACATCCCTGCTGCTGTGTGCACTATGCACAGGGCAGCAGGGACAGTGTGAGCTCCTATTCACCCTGATAGAGATCTATCAGACACTACTGAAGCCCTGGCTGCCATGGTAACCTCCCTGCTGCTGTGTGCACAGGACAGCAGGGACAGTGTGAGCTCCTATTCACCCTGATAGAGATCTATCAGACACTACTGAAGCCCTGGCTGCCATGGTAACCTCCCTGCTGCTGTGTGCACTATGCACAGGACAGCAGGGACAGTGTGAGCTCCTATTCACCCTGATAGAGATCTATCAGACACTACTGAAGCCCTGGCTGCCATGGTAACCTCCCTGCTGCTGTGTGCACTATGCACAGGACAGCAGGGACAGTGTGAGCTCCTATTCACCCTGATAGAGATCTATCAGACACTACTGAAGCCCTGGCTGCCATGGTAACCTCCCTGCTGCTGTGTGTACTATGCACAGGACAGCAGGGACAGTGTGAGCTCCTATTCACCCTGATAGAGATCTATCAGACACTACTGAAGCCCTGGCTGCCATGGTAACCTCCCTGCTGCTGTGTGCACAGAGCACAGGACAGCAGGGACAGTGTGAGCTCCTATTCACCCTGATAGAGATCTATCAGACACTACTGAAGCCCTGGCTGCCATGGTAACCTCCCTGCTGCTGTGTGCACTATGCACAGGACAGCAGGGACAGTGTGAGCTCCTATTCGCCCTGGTAGAGATCTATCAGACACTGCTGAATCCCTGGCTGCCATAGTAACCATCCTGCTGCTGTGTGTACTATGCACAGGACAGCAGGGACAGTGTGAGCTCCTATTCACCCTGATAGAGATCTATCAGACACTACTGAAGCCCTGGCTGCCATGGTAACCTCCCTGCTGCTGTGTGCACAGAGCACAGGACAGCAGGGACAGTGTGAGCTCCTATTCACCCTGATAGATCTCTATCAGACACTACTGAAGCCCTGGCTGCCATGGTAACCTCCCTGCTGCTGTGTGTACTATGCACAGAGCAGCAGGGACAGTGTGAGCTCCTATTCACCCTGATAGAGATCTATCAGACACTACTGAAGCCCTGGATGCTATGGTCACCTCCCTGCTGCTGTGTGCACAGAGCACAGGACAGCAGGGACAGTGTGAGCTCCTATTCACCCTGATAGAGATCTATCAGACACTACTGAAGCCCTGGCTGCCATGGTAACCTCCCTGCTGCTGTGTGCACAGAGCACAGGACAGCAGGGAGAGTGTGAGGTCCTATTCACCCTGGTAGAGCTCTATCAGACACTACTGAAGCCCTGGCTGCCATGGTAACATCCCTGATGCTGTGTGCACAGAGCACAGGACAGCAGGGACAGTGTGAGCTCCTATTCACCCTGATAGAGATCTATCAGACACTACTGAAGCCCTGGCTGCCATGGTAACATCCCTGATGCTGTGTGCACAGAGCACAGGACAGCAGGGACAGTGTGAGCTCCTATTCACCCTGATAGAGATCTATCAGACACTACTGAAGCCCTGGCTGCCATGGTAACCTCCCTGCTGCTGTGTGCACTATGCACAGGGCAGCAGGGAGAGTGTGAGGTCCTATTCACCCTGATAGAGATCTATCAGACTCTACTGAAGCCCTGGATGCTATGGTCACCTCCCTGCTGTGTGTACTATGCACAGGGCACAGGACAGCAGGGACAGTGTGAGCTCCTATTCACCCTGATAGAGATCTATCAGACACTACTGAAGCCCTGGCTGCCATGGTAACCTCCCTGCTACGGTGTGCACAGAGCACAGGACAGCAGGGACAGAGTGAGCTCCTAGTCACCCTGATAGAGATCTATCAGGGTGAATAGGACAAGGGTTCTAGTCCCTAAGGGGGCTAAAAGTAAAAAAATAAAAAGTAACAAAAATAAAAACACCAAAATATTAAGTATAAATGAAAAAGAAAGATTTACATAAAAATTTAATAATACACATTAACAATAAACATACATTTTCCCAGAATATCGGTATAAATTATCGTTATCGGCCGATCCCCAACAAGGACTATGCTCTCTCACCTGCCTGGTCTTCCTCGGGTCCTGGCTCTGATCCTTCTTTGGCGGCTGCCCCCACAGCACATGACCCGGGGGGGCTCTCCATGACCCTGCTCAGACCTGGCTCAGAGTTCGGGGGGGCAGTCTCAATAATCGGCTGCGGACGGCCAGGAGGACACTGGGGTCCGGGGCTAATGGGGGGCTGCAATCTGGAGCGCCCTCTGGTAGGGTCAACCCTGGGGCCCAGAGGCTTCTGTACAGGGGAGGGACAGTCCGCGGCAGCGTCACATGATGGTGTGGGGGAGCAGGAACTTCCTGGGGGGCCAGCGGGGCCACACTTCATGACACCCTGGAAAGGGTTAAAGATATCACATCAACCACAAACCTGGGAACAGCATACAGAATAGCTATACATCACATGACCCCCCCCCCCCATACATTACTAGGACACATGACCCCCCCCCATACATTACTAGGACACATGACCCCCCCCCCCATACATTACTAGGACACATGACCCCCCCCCCCATACATTACTAGGACACATGACCCCCCCCCCCCCATACATTACTAGGACACATGACCCCCCCCCCCCATACATTACTAGGACACATGACCCCCCCCCCCATACATTACTAGGACACATGACCCCCCCCCCCCATACATTACTAGGACACATGACCCCCCCCCCCATACATTACTAGGACACATGACCCCCCCCCCCTACATTATAGGACACATGACCCCCCCCCCATACATTACTAGGACACATGACCCCCCCCCATACATTACTAGGACACAATGACCCCCCCCCCCCATACATTACTAGGACACATGACCCCCCCCCCCATACATTACTAGGACACATGACCCCCCCCCCCCATACATTACTAGGACACATGACCCCCCCCCCCCATACATTACTAGGACACATGACCCCCCCCCCCATACATTACTAGGACACATGACCCCCCCCCCATACATTACAGGACACCAGACCCCCCGCCCCCATACATTACTAGGGACACATGACCCCCCCCCCATACATTACTAGGACACATGACCCCCCCCCCCATACATTACTAGGACACATGACCCCCCCCCCCCATACATTACTAGGACACATGACCCCCCCCCCCCATACATACTAGGACACATGACCCCCCCCCCCCATACATTACTAGGACACATGACCCCCCCCCCCCATACATTACTAGGACACATGACCCACCCCCCCATACATTACTAGGACACATGACCCCCCCCCCCCATACATTACTAGGACACATGACCCCCCCCCCCCATACATTACTAGGACACATGACCCCCCCCCAACTTACTAGGACACCTGACCCCCCCCCCCATACATTACTAGGACACATGACCACCCCCCCATACATTACTAGGACACATGACCCCCCCCCCCCATACATTACTAGGACACATGACCCCCCCCCCATACATTACTAGGACACATGACCCCCCCCCATACATTACTAGGACACATGACCCCCCCCCCCATACATTACTAGGACACATGACCCCCCCCCCCCCCATACATTACTAGGACACATGACCCCCCCCCCATACATTACTAGGACACATGACCCCCCCCCCCATACATTACTATGAGGACACCAGACCCCCCCCCCATACATTACTATGAGGACACCAGACCCCCCCCCCCCATACATTACTATGAGGACACCAGACCCCCCCCCCCATACATTACTATGAGGACACCAGACCCCCCCCCATACATTACTATGAGGACACCAGACCCCCCCCATACATTACTATGAGGACACCAGACCCCCCCCCCATACATTACTATGAGGACACCAGACCCCCCCCCCATACATTACTATGAGGACACCAGACCCCCCCCATACATTACTATGAGGACACCAGACCCCCCCCCCCCATACATTACTATGAGGACACCAGACCCCCCCCCCATACATTACTATGAGGACACCAGACCCCCCCCATACATTACTATGAGGACACCAGACCCCCCCCCCATACATTACTATGAGGACACCAGACCCCCCCCCATACATTACTATGAGGACACCAGACCCCCCCCCCCATACATTACTATGAGGACACCAGACCCCCCCCATACATTACTATGAGGACACCAGACCCCCCCCCCTATACATTACTATGAGGACACCAGACCCCCCCCATACATTACTATGAGGACACCAGACCCCCCCCATACATTATACATTAGTAGGGCACATCTCCCCGCCGCCCGCAGTCACACACACCGGCGGCTCCTTACCGGGCGGCTCTCCGGCCTCACGAGCGGTAAAGTCCCAACAATTCCCGCTAACCTCCGGTCGCCATTTTGTCACAGGGAGACATAAAGCACGCCTCTTTTGACGCGCATGCGCAGTGTTAGACATGAAATTGCGCCGAACCTTTTCAGGGAGGAGCTTAGCTGCAGGGGGCGGGGACTTAGCAGGAGGAGGATGACGCTAGAAATGTAAAGGAGGAGCTTAGGCGCAGGGGGCGTGGACTCGGCGGCAGACGGCCGATAGGACGGTCGCCCGATGTCTGGTGTTGTCCTCAGTCACCTCTGTGCGTTACCGCCGAGTCCTCTGCTGCACAGTCACACGTCATTAACACCAACAAGTCGCAGCAGGATTTACAATAAGTAGGTTTTATTCCACATGTGAACTGCAGCATAGACGGCGAAAAGCCCGAGCCCAGGATCTGCCGCAGACACTGAGAGGCGCTCCTAGCTGGACTGATGGCAGTGTATGGCAGTGTATGATGGCAGTATATGGCTGTGTATGGCAGTGTATGGTGTCAGTATATGGCAGTGTATGGTGTCAGTATATGGCAGTGTATGATGGCAGTATATGGCAGTGTATGATGGCAGTATATGGCAGTGTATGATGGCAGTATATGGCTGTGTATGGCAGTGTATGGTGTCAGTATATGGCAGTGTATGGTGTCAGTATATGGCAGTGTATGGTGTCAGTATATGGCAGTGTATGGTGTCAGTATATGGCAGTGTATGATGGCAGTATATGGCAGTGTATGATGGCAGTATATGGCAGTGTATGATGGCAGTGTATGGTGTCAGTATATGGCAGTGTATGGTGTCAGTATATGGCAGTGTATGATGGCAGTATATGGCAGTGTATGATGTCAGTGTATGGTGTCAGTATATGGCAGTGTATGGTGTCAGTATATGGCAGTGTATGGTGTCAGTATATGGCAGTGTATGATGGCAGTATATGGCAGTGTATGATGGCAGTATATGGCAGTGTATGATGTCAGTGTATGGTGTCAGTATATGGCAGTGTATGGTGTCAGTATATGGCTGTGTATGGTGTCAGTATATGGCAGTGTATGATGGCAGTATATGGCAGTGTATGATGGCAGTATATGGCTGTGTATGATGGCAGTATATGGCTGTGTATGGTGTCAGTATATGGCAGTGTATGATGGCAGTATATGGCAGTGTATGATGGCAGTATATGGCAGTGTATGATGGCAGTATATGGCAGTGTATGGTGTCAGTATATGTCAGTGTATGATGTCAGTATATGGCAGTGTATGATGGCAGTATATGGCAGTGTATGATAGCAGTGTGATGGCAGTATATGGCAGTGTATGATGGCAGTGTATGATGGCAGTGTATGGGGTATGTTTCATTCCACATGTGAACTGCACCATAGACGGCGAAAAGCCCGCTCCAGCGCTCCGTAGTCTGCCCGAGCCCAGGATCTGCCGCAGACACTGAGAGGCGCTCCTAGCTGGACTGATGGCAGTGTATGATGGCAGTATATGGCAGTGTATGATGTCAGTATATGGCTGTGTATGATGGCAGTATATGGCTGTGTATGTGTCAGTATATGGCAGTGTATGATGGCAGTATATGGCAGTGTATGATGGCAGTATATGGCAGTGTATGATGGCAGTATATGGCTGTGTATGATGGCAGTATATGGCTGTGTATGGTGTCAGTATATGGCAGTGTATGATGGCAGTATATGGCAGTGTATGATGGCAGTATATGGCAGTGTATGATGGCAGTATATGGCAGTGTATGATGGCAGTGTATGATGGCAGTATATGGCAGTGTATGGTGTCAGTATATGTCAGTGTATGATGGCAGTATATGGCAGTGTATGATGGCAGTATATGGCAGTGTATGATGGCACTATATGGCAGTGTATGATAGCAGTGTGATGGCAGTATATGGCAGTGTATGATGGCAGTGTATGGCAGTGTATGATGGCAGTATATGGCAATGTATGATGGCAGTATATGGCAGTATATGTCAGTGTATGATGGCAGTGTATGGGGTATGTTTCATTCCACATGTGAACTGCACCATAGACGGCGAAAAGCCCGCTCCAGCGCTCCGTAGTCTGCCCGAGCCCAGGATCTGCCGCAGACACTGAGAGGCGCTCCTAGCTGGACTGATGGCAGTGTGTGATGTCAGTGTATGATGTCAGTATATGGCAGTGTATGATGGCAGTGTATGATGGCAGTGTATGGGGTATGTTTCATTCCACATGTGAACTGCACCATAGATGGCGAAAAGCCCGCTCCAGCGCTCCGTAGTCTGACCGACCCCAGGATCTGCCACAGACACTGAGAGGCGCTCTTAGCTGGACCGATGGCAGTGTATGATGTCAGTATATGGCAGTGTATGATGTCAGTATATGGCAGTATATGATGGCAGTGTATGATGGCAGTGTGTCGCAGTGTATGATGGCAGTGTATGATTGCAATGTATGAATGCAGTGTTTGGCAGTGTATGAATGCAGTGTTTGGCAGTGTATGATGGCAGTGTATGTGTCACCACCAGACATCTGAGAAGCTCTGACAGACGTTCTTCAGAACCTCCTCCTTGAGGTTCCTTTGTTTGGTTTTCAGTTCCTCATCTCGTTAGCCTCTCTCAGCTGTCATGTAGTTGCACTGATTGCATCCCTTTAAATCCCTCCCCATACTGCATCAGTGTGCGGCTTATACTTCTTCCTGGAGTGTGTGTGCATGCTGATTCTAGTTCCCAGTCTTCTACAAGTTAAGTGCTGTACATTTATCTGCTATTTTCTGTTTGCTGGATCCCAGGTGACCCTGACTCCCTCCGAATCTAGTGTAGGGAGCCGGTGGTCGTGTCCCCTCACTATTGTAGGGTGTT
Source organism: Bufo gargarizans (assembly GCF_014858855.1). Lineage (NCBI taxonomy): Eukaryota > Metazoa > Chordata > Amphibia > Anura > Bufonidae > Bufo > Bufo gargarizans. The sequence continues at coordinate 134,196 of NW_025334486.1, read as the reverse complement.
CAGGTGTTATACAGTCGAGGTACGAGGATATGCGATCATCTACCATTCGGATCTTTGCATAGGCTGAGCAGTTAGGGAGAGAACCAGGTCTTCTGCAGGGGTCTCCCTTGGTTCCTTAGCTTTGGATCCACTCAGTCATATATGCATGTTGCTTTGTCTTGTTTCCTGTACACCGTCCGTGACATTATAAGCTGCCATAACCGTCTCAAGCATGGATCCGGTTTCACTTTTGGCTGAACGCCTTCAGGGTCTTTCATTGGAGGTAGCTGATCTCCGTAAGACTGTTTCTCAGTTTCAGGTGACCGGTTCAGCTTGCGTTCATGGAGCTTGTTCTGAGCCTAAGATCTCGCTCCCGGATACGTTCTCCGGGGGTAGTGAGAATTTTGTGCGTTTTAGAGAGGCTTGCAAACTCCATTTTCGCCTTCTTCCCCATTCCTCTGGTGATGAGGAGCGGCGGGTGGGGATCATTATATCGCTGCTCAGGGGTAACGCTCAGTCCTGGGCCTTTTCGCTGCCGGTGGGGGCACGGCCCCTCCGTTCAGTGGATGAATTCTCTTTAGCCCTGGGTCAGATATATGATGATCCGGATCGTATTGCTCTGGCGGAGTCTAGATTACGTCTCCTATGCCAGGGTAAACAATCCGCAGAGATATACTGCTCAGAATTTCGGAGTTGGGCAGCTGATACTGGTTGGAATGATGCTGCACTCCGAAGTCAATTTTGCCATGGTCTTTCAGAGGGATTGAAAGATGCATTTGCCTTTCATGAGAGGCCTACCTCCTTGGACTCTGCCATGTCTCGGGCCGTTCGTATTGACAGGCGTCTTAGAGAGAGAGGAGAGATGTCCCCTTCCTGTCATACTCAGTCCCAGGACAGTGCAGCGGTCCCATTCTCTGCGCAGGGGTCTCAGTCGCTGTCAGCCCCTTCTGAGCAGGAGCCCATGCAGCTGGGGTTGATTGCTTCTGACAATAGAAGATTCAGCCCGCATGGGAAGGTTTGTTTTTGTTGTGGAGGTATTAATCATTTGGCAAATGTTTGTCCCTCTGGTAGATTCAGGCAGTTCTCTGGGAGTAATAAAGAAACAAAAATAAAAAAATCCTCTAAAAATGTTCCATCTGTTACTATTGGCACACAGAATAGGACCGGCACTCGGATATAGTTGAAGAAAGCTGCTTTATTCAAGCATTAGACGATCAAAAGCAGAGAACAAATGAGTTGAGTAACAGCGACACGTGTTTCGGCTCTATGAGCCTTTGTCAAGCCTAATACATCTATGTGGACTAGAGATTTAAATAGTGCGCCGTACCTGACGCTAAGAGCGTGGTGAGGTCACATCTCCATGACTACCAGTATCAACAAATCATTATGTGCAGGAATTCATGTCATTCCTGCACCGGATCGAAATAAAGAGGTCTGATACAATGTCATGAGATTGCTACAAACAATTGACACATACTTAGATACTTTGTGTATATATAACCCCATTATGTGGGTATTCTAGACATATATATAACTATCAAATGTAAAGGTATATTACAATTTCATGACATTGTTACAAACAATTGACACATATTCAGATGCTACATATATATGTAACAAGGTTCGATGTATCGATCCAATAAGGAAAGAGAAAGGAAAAAGGAAAAACAGGAGAGCTGTCAGTATGAGACTGCTGAAGAAAATTATATATATCACAATTCATATAGAATAGAATTACATATGACAGTAAACGCTGGCTGTGATCTTGAATTTCTTCTATTTTGGCTTCTATTATTTTTTCTGAGACTATAAAGAAAAAACTATCATAAAAAATATATCTTTTTTTGTATATATATATACATATACCTAGAAAGGAGAAAAATAATATTATTCACAGGAATGCATTCAAATCGTACTCTCGATTGAGACCTCTGGGCTCAATGGTCTGTAAAGTGTGTATCCAGAAACTCTCACGTTTTTTGAGCATGAGAATTCTATTGCCCCCTCTGCGTGCTGGCAACACTTGCTCAATAATTTGAAATCTCAATTGAGATACATTGTGGGAACATCTGTCAAAATGAAGGGGAACCGGCAATAGAAGATTTTTTTTCCTTATTGTAGATTTATGGTTACTAAATCTATCCTTCATTCTGACAGACGTTTCGCCAATGTATATCAGACCGCATGGGCACTTTAGTAAATACACAACAAAATTGCTGTCGCAGGTAAAAAAACCTCTTATTGGAAACTGCTTCCCAGTGTGTGGATGAGAAAAGTCTCACCTCTAATCACAGCTGAGCAATGCACACAATGCAAACAGGGAAAAGTTCCCTTTTTTGGAGTGGATAAAAAAAGTTGACGTGGCATAGTGGAACCTCCTATGTCTGCTTTTACAATGGTATCACGAATGTTTTTCGTTCTCTTATAGCAGATCATGGGAGGTTCACTAAATTCAACAATATCGGGATGGGCCGTACGCACAATTCCCCAGTGCTTATTGATGATATGACGAAATTTATTAATAAAAGGATGGTATTTGACAATAAAGGGTAAACGTTTACCGGCCCTGCTATGCTTGTGAATAATTGGGCTACTACATTTTTGTAATTCCTGCTCTAGAAGTGGCCTAGGGTAGCCTCTTGCTGCAAATTTTTTTTGTCATCTCACTTAATCTGATCTGTCTGATGGGTTCATCTGATACAATTCTCTTAACCCGCTGAAATTGTGAGTATGGTAGAGATTTCTTGACAAAAGGTGAATGGTTACTGGAAAAATGTAACAAACTGTTCTTGTCAGTCTTCTTTATGTACAAATCAGTATGAATCTGATTGTCTTGGCCTTTAATCACCAATGTGTCAAGAAAATTAATCTGTGTTAAATCACTTTGGATCGTGAAGGACAATTCTGGCCATATGTTATTCATTTCCTGAGCAAAATTGTGTAATGACTCGATGCCGCCCCGCCATATGCAAAAAATATCGTCTATAAAACGACGCCAAAATATGCAATGCTGTATATATAATGGATTTGTATATACAAAATTTTCTTCAAACCAAATCATATAGCTATTTGCATATGGCGGTGCGGCATGCGAGCCCATCGCGGTACCCCGCTTCTGCTGGAAGAAGGTATCCTAACCCTGACTCGAGCACCGGGACCTACAGAAGACGAGGAGTGCCGTCCGTACTTCATTATATTGGTGTTACTATTGGCAGGGTTGATGCAGAAATTGAAGGTTTTCCGTTTGCTTGTAGTTCCCATTTTGTCCTGCCAGCTAGGGTGGCGCTAGAGAGCAAGAACATTTTTTGTGAGATTTTTGTGGATAGTGGAGCAGCGGTCAATCTCATTGATAATCAATTTGCGATAACTCATGGTTTCCAGGTGAGCACTTTGGGAAAGGATATTCCTGTTTTTGCTATTGATTCCGCTCCACTTTCTCAGAAGTCATTAAAGGGCATAGTTCACAATATCCGTTTAATTGTGAGTGATGCTCATGTTGAGGATGTGTCATGTTTCGTCCTTAGCGGTTTGCCTACCCCTCTGGTGTTGGGGCTACCCTGGCTCACTAAGCATAACCCCACCATTGATTGGCAAGCGAGGCAAATAAATGGTTGGAGTGACTTTTGCAGAGAGAATTGCCTCACGACATCTGTTTCTGAGGTTTCTACTAAGACTGTACCATCTTTTCTCTCTGAATTTTCGGATGTCTTCTCTGAGAGTGGAGTTCACGATTTGCCCCCGCACAGGGAGTACGATTGCCCTATTAATCTCATCCCAGGCGCCAAGCTGCCTAAATCTCGTTTATACAATCTTTCCCAACCTGAGAGGATCGCTATGCGTGCTTATATCTCTGAGAGTCTGAGAAAAGGACACATACAACCCTCGAAGTCACCTGTTGCCGCTGGTTTTTTCTTTGTTAAGAAAAAAGATGGTTCTTTAAGACCTTGTCTGGATTTCAAGGAGCTGAACAGTATCACAATTCGTGACCCTTATCCGCTTCCTCTGATCCCGGACCTGTTTAACCAGGTTGTTGGGGCTAAAGTATTTTCCAAATTAGATCTAAGAGGGGCATACAACCTGGTCAGGGTCAGAGAAGGAGACGAATGGAAGACGGCCTTCAATACCCCTGAGGGCCATTTTGAGAATTTGGTTATGCCTTTTGGTTTGATGAATGCCCCAGCCGTTTTTCAGCATTTCGTGAACAGCATTTTTTATCATTTGATGGGAAAATTCATATTGGTGTATTTGGATGACATTTAGATTTTTTCTCCTGATTTCAAAACTCATAAGGAACATTTACGTCAGGTCTTGCTCATCCTGCGGGAGAATAAATTATATGCGAAACTGGAAAAATGTGTGTTTGCGGTTCCAGAAATCCAATTTCTGGGGTTTCTTCTCTCCGCTTCTGGTTTTCGCATGGACCCCGAGAAGGTCCGCGCTGTGCTTGAGTGGGAGCTTCCTGAGAATCAGAAGGCGCTGATGCGTTTTTTGGGCTTTGCCAATTATTACAGGAAGTTAATTTTGAATTATTCCTCTGTTGTTAAACCACTCACTGATATGACCAGAAAGGGGGTAGATTTTTCCTCCTGGTCGGTAGAGGCGCGTAAGGCCTTTTCTAGTATCAAGGAGAGTTTTGCTTCCGCTCCCATCTTGGTACAACCTGATATTTCTCTGCCCTTCATAGTTGAGGTTGATGCTTCTGAGGTGGGTGTGGGTGCGGCCTTGTCTCAGGGTCCCTCCTGCCAAATGGCGACCGTGTGCCTTTTTTCTCGAAGAAACTCTCCCCAGCAGAGAGAAATTACGATGTGGGAGATAGGGAGTTGTTGGCTTTTGTGGAATGGCGCCATTGGCTAGAGGGAGCCAGACACCGAATTACCGTGTTTACTGACCATAAAAATCTGGCCTACTGGTGTGGTTGTCTACTAAGAATATCAAATTGAAGGTTCCCTCCTGGAAGTTGGGTCCTAGGTTTATTGGGCCTTACAAAATCCTGTCTGTCATCAATCCTGTTGCCTACCGTCTTGATCTTCCTCAGACTTGGAAGATCCATAATGTTTTTCATAAGTCCTTATTAAAACCTTATGTCCAACCCATTGTACCCTCGTCTTTGCCTCCTCTTCCAATTGTGGTTGATGGTAATCTTGAATTTCAGTTCTCTAGGATTGTGGATTCTCGTGTTGTCCGTGGTCCTCTCCAGTACCTCGTTCATTGGGAGGGTTATAGTCCTGAGGAGAGGATGTGGGTCCCAGTGACGGACATTAAGGCCACTCGTCTCATCAGGGCTTTCCATAGGTCCCATCCTGAGAAGGTGGGCTCTGAGTGTCCGGAGTCCACTTGTAGAAGGAGGGGTACTGTCACCACCAGACATCTGAGAAGCTCTGACAGACGTCCTTCAGAACCTTCTCCTTGAGGTTCCTTTTGTTTTGCTTTCATTTTCTCATCTCGTTAGCCTCTCTCAGCTGTCATGTAGTTGCACTGATTGCATCCCTTTAAATCCCTTCCCATACTGCATCACTTTGCGGTTTATACAACTTCCTGGAGTGTGTGCATGCTGGATGCTACTACTGAGTCTTCTACAGATAAGTTTTGTTCGTTCATTTGTGTTTTCCTGTTTGCTGGATCCCAGGTGACCCTGACTCCCTCCGTATCAAGTGTAGGGAGCCGGTGGTCGTGTCCCCTCACTATTATAGGGTGTTCAGGTGTCATACAGTCGAGGTACGTGGATATGCGATCATCCACCTCTGGTATTTTTGCATAGGCTGAGCAGTTAGGGAGAGAGCCAGGTCTGATGCAGGGCTCTCCCTTTGGTTCCTTAGTTTTGGATCCAGTCAGTCAGATATTCATTTTGTGTCTTCTAGTTTTCGCCCTGTAGGGTTTTACGCCCTATAGATACAGGACACAGCCCCAGTATATAACACCGGGTGTACGCCCTATAGATACAGGACACAGCCCCAGTATATAACACCGGGTGTACGCCCTATAGATGACAGGACACAGCCCCAGTATATAACACCGGGTGTACACCCTATAGAGGACAGGACACAGCCCCAGTATATAACACCGGGTGTACACCCTATAGATAACAGGACACAGCCCCAGTATATAACACCGGGTGTACACCCTATAGAGGACAGGACACAGCCCCAGTATAAAACACCGGGTGTACACCCTATAGATAACAGGACACAGCCCCAGTATATAACACCGGGTGTACACCCTATAGATGACAGGACACAGCCCCAGTATATAACACCGGGTGTACACCCTATAGATGACAGGACACAGCCCCAGTATATAACACCGGGTGTACGCCCTATAGATGACAGGACACAGCCCCAGTATATAACACCGGGTGTACACCCTATAGATGACAGGACACAGCCTCAGTATATAACACCGGGTGTACACCCTATAGATACAGGACACAGCCCCAGTATATAACACCAGGTGTACGCCCTATAGATACAGGACACAGCTCCAGTATATAACACCGGGTGTACACCCTATAGATGACAGGACACAGCCCCAGTATATAACACCGGGTGTACACCCTATAGATGACAGGACACAGCCCCAGTATATAACACCGGGTGTACACCCTAAAGAGGACAGGACACAGCCCCAGTATATAACACCGGGTGTACACCCTATAGATGACAGGACACAGCCTCAGTATATAACACCGGGTGTACACCCTATAGATGACAGGACACAGCCCCAGTATATAACACCGGGTGTACACCCTATAGATGACAGGACACAGCCCCAGTATATAACACCGGGTGTACGCCCTATAGATGACAGGACACAGCCCCAGTATATAACACCGGGTGTACACCCTATAGATACAGGAAACAGCCCCAGTATATAACACCGGGTGTACACCCTATAGATACAGGACACAGCCCCAGTATATAACACCGGGTGTACGCCCTATAGATGACAGGACACAGCCCCAGTATATAACACCGGGTGTACACCCTATAGATGACAGGACACAGCCCCAGTATATAACACCGGGTGTACATCCTATAGATGACAGGACACAGCCCCAGTATATAACACCGGGTGTACACCCTATAGATGACAGGACACAGCCCCAGTATATAACACCGGGTGTACACCCTATAGATGACAGGACACAGCCCCAGTATATAACACCGGGTGTACACCCTATAGATACAGGACACAGCCCCAGTATATAACACCGGGTGTACACCCTATAGATACAGGACACAGCCCCAGTATATAACACCGGGTGTACCCCTATAGATGACAGGACACAGCCCCAGTATATAACACCGGGTGTACGCCCTATAGATGACAGGACACAGCCCCAGTATATAACACCGGGTGTACACCCTATAGATGACAGGACACAGCCCCAGTATATAACACCGGGTGTACACCCTATAGATACAGGACACAGCCCCAGTATATAACACCGGGTGTACACCCTATATATACAGGACACAGCCCCAGTATATAACACCGGGTGTACACCCTATAGATGACAGGACACAGCCCCAGTATATAACACCGGGTGTACGCCCTATAGATACAGGACACAGCCCCAGTATATAACACCGGGTGTACGCCCTATAGATGACAGGACACAGCCCCAGTATATAACACCAGGTGTACACCCTATAGATACAGGACACAGCCCCAGTATATAACACCGGGTGTACACCCTATAGATGACAGGACACAGCCCCAGTATATAACACCGGGTGTACACCCTATAGATACAGGACACAGCCCCAGTATATAACACCGGGTGTACACCCTATAGATACAGGACACAGCCCCAGTATATAACACCGGGTGTACGCCCTATAGATGACAGGACATAGCCCCAGTATATAACACCGGGTGTACACCCTATAGATACAGGACACAGCCCCAGTATATAACACCGGGTGTACACCCTATAGAGGACAGGACACAGCTCCAGTATATAACACCAGGTGTACACCCTATAGATACAGGACACAGCCCCAGTATATAACACCGGGTGTACACCCTAAAGATGACAGGACACAGCCCCAGTATATAACACCGGGTGTACGCCCTATAGATGACAGGACACAGCCCCAGTATATAACACCGGGTGTACACCCTATAGATACAGGACACAGCCCCAGTATATAATACCGGGTGTACACCCTATAGATACAGGACACAGCCCCAGTATATAACACCGGGTGTACACCCTATAGAGGACAGGACACAGCTCCAGTATATAACACCAGGTGTACACCCTATAGATACAGGACACAGCCCCAGTATATAACACCGGGTGTACACCCTAAAGAGGACAGGACACAGCCCCAGTATATACACCAGGTGTACACCCTATAGATACAGGACACAGCCCCAGTATATAATACCGGGTGTACACCCTATAGATACAGGACACAGCCCCAGTATATAACACCGGGTGTACACCCTATAGAGGACAGGACACAGCCCCAGTATATAACACCGGGTGTACATCCTATAGATACAGGACACAGCCCCAGTATATAACACCGGGTGTACGCCCTATAGATGACAGGACACAGCCCCAGTATATAACACCGGGTGTACACCCTATAGATACAGGACACAGCCCCAGTATATAACACCGGGTGTACACCCTATAGATACAGGACACAGCCCCAGTATATAACACCGGGTGTACACCCTATAGATGACAGGACACAGCCCCAGTATATAACACCGGGTGTACACCCTATAGATACAGGACACAGCCCCAGTATATAACACCGGGTGTACACCCTATATATACAGGACACAGCCCCAGTATATAACACTGGGTGTACACCCTATAGATACAGGACACAGCCCCAGTATATAACACCGGGTGTACACCCTATAGATACAGGACACAGCCCCAGTATATAACACCGGGTGTACACCCTATAGATGACAGGACACAGCCCCAGTATATAACACCGGGTGTACGCCCTATAGATACAGGACACAGCTCCAGTATATAACACCGGGTGTACACCCTATAGATACAGGACACAGCCCCAGTATATAACACCGGGTGTACACCCTATAGATACAGGACACAGCCCCAGTATATAACACCGGGTGTACACCCTATAGAGGACAGGGACACAGCTCCAGTATATAACACCGGGTGTACACCCTATAGATACAGGACACAGCCCCAGTATATAACACCGGGTGTACACCCTATAGATGACAGGACACAGCCCCAGTATATAACACCGGGTGTAAACCCTATAGATGACAGGACACAGCCCCAGTATATAACACCGGGTGTACACCCTATAGATACAGGACACAGCCCCAGTATATAACACCGGGTGTACACCCTATAGATGACAGGACACAGCCCCAGTATATAACACCGGGTGTACCCCTATAGATGACAGGACACAGCCCCAGTATATAACACCGGGTGTACGCCCTATAGATACAGGACACAGCCCCAGTATATAACACCGGGTGTACACCCTATAGATGACAGGACACAGCCCCAGTATATAACACCGGGTGTACACCCTATAGAGGACAGGACACAGCTCCAGTATATAACACCGGGTGTACACCCTATAGATACAGGACACAGCCCCAGTATATAACACCGGGTGTACACCCTATAGATGACAGGACACAGCCCCAGTATATAACACCGGGTGTACGCCCTATAGAGGACAGGACACAGCCCCAGTATATAACACCGGGTGTACACCCTATAGAGGACAGGACACAGCCCCAGTATATAACACCGGGTGTACACCCTATAGATACAGGACACAGCCCCAGTATATAACACCGGGTGTACACCCTATAGAGGACAGGACACAGCCCCAGTATATAACACCGGGTGTAAACCCTATAGATGACAGGACACAGCCCCAGTATATAACACCGGGTGTACACCCTATAGATGACAGGACACAGCCCCAGTATATAACACTGGGTGTACACCCTATAGATGACAGGACACAGCCCCAGTATATAACACCGGGTGTACACCCTATAGATACAGGACACAGCCCCAGTATATAACACCGGGTGTACACCCTATAGATGACAGGACACAGCCCCAGTATATAACACCGGGTGTACACCCTAAAGAGGACAGGACACAGCCCCAGTATATAACACCGGGTGTACACCCTATAGATACAGGACACAGCCCCAGTATATAATACCGGGTGTACACCCTATAGATACAGGACACAGCCCCAGTATATAACACCGGGTGTACACCCTATAGAGGACAGGACACAGCCCCAGTATATAACACCGGGTGTACACCCTATAGATACAGGACACAGCCCCAGTATATAACACCGGGTGTACACCCTATATATACAGGACACAGCCCCAGTATATAACACCGGGTGTACACCCTATAGATGACAGGACACAGCCCCAGTATATAACACCGGGTGTACACCCTATAGATGACAGGACACAGCCCCAGTATATAACACCGGGTGTACACCCTATAGATGACAGGACACAGCCCCAGTATATAACACCGGGTGTACGCCCTATAGATGACAGGACACAGCCCCAGTATATAACACCGGGTGTACACCCTATAGATGACAGGACACAGCCCCAGTATATAACACCGGGTGTACACCCTATAGATGACAGGACACAGCCCCAGTATATAACACCGGGTGTACACCCTATAGATGACAGGACACAGCCCCAGTATATAACACCGGGTGTACACCCTATAGATACAGGACACAGCCCCCAGTATATAACACCGGGTGTACACCCTATAGATACAGGACACAGCCCCAGTATATAACACCGGGTGTACACCCTATATATACAGGACACAGCCCCAGTATATAACACCGGGTGTACACCCTATAGATACAGGACACAGCCCCAGTATATAACACCGGGTGTACACCCTATAGATGACAGGACACAGCCCCAGTATATAACACCGGGTGTACACCCTATAGATACAGGACACAGCCCCAGTATATAACACCGGGTGTACACCCTATAGATGACAGGACACAGCCCCAGTATATAACACCGGGTGTACACCCTATAGATGACAGGACACAGCCCCAGTATATAACACCGGGTGTACGCCCTATAGATACAGGACACAGCTCCAGTATATAACACCGGGTGTACGCCCTATAGATACAGGACACAGCCCCAGTATATAACACCGGGTGTACACCCTATAGATACAGGACACAGCCCCAGTATATAACACCGGGTGTACACCCTATATATACAGGACACAGCCCCAGTATATAACACCGGGTGTACACCCTATAGATGACAGGACACAGCCCCAGTATATAACACCGGGTGTACACCCTATAGAGGACAGGACACAGCCCCAGTATATAACACCGGGTGTACGCCCTATAGATACAGGACACAGCCCCAGTATATAACACCGGGTGTACACCCTATAGATACAGGACACAGCCCCAGTATATAACACCGGGTGTACGCCCTATAGATGACAGGACACAGCCCCAGTATATAACACCGGGTGTACACCCTATAGATGACAGGACACAGCCCCAGTATATAACACCGGGTGTACACCCTATAGATACAGGACACAGCCCCAGTATATAACACCGGGTGTACACCCTAAAGAGGACAGGACACAGCCCCAGTATATAACACCGGGTGTACACCCTATAGATGACAGGACACAGCCTCAGTATATAACACCGGGTGTACACCCTATAGATACAGGACACAGCCCCAGTATATAACACCGGGTGTACACCCTATAGATACAGGACACAGCCCCAGTATATAACACCGGGTGTACACCCTATAGAGGACAGGACACAGCCCCAGTATATAATACCGGGTGTACACCCTATAGATGACAGGACACAGCCCCAGTATATAACACCGGGTGTACACCCTATAGATACAGGACACAGCCCCAGTATATAACACCGGGTGTACACCCTAAAGAGGACAGGACACAGCCCCAGTATATAACACCGGGTGTACACCCTATAGATACAGGACACAGCCCCAGTATATAACACCGGGTGTACACCCTATAGATACAGGACACAGCCCCCGTATATAACACCGGGTGTACACCCTATAGATGACAGGACACAGCCCCAGTATATAACACCGGGTGTACACCCTATAGATACAGGACACAGCCCCAGTATATAACACCGGGTGTACACCCTATAGATACAGGACACAGCCCCAGTATATAACACCGGCTGTACACCCTATAGATACAGGACACAGCCCCCGTATATAACACCGGGTGTACACCCTATAGATACAGGACACAGCCCCAGTATATAACACCGGGTGTACACCCTATAGATACAGGACACAGCCCCAGTATATAACACCGGGTGTACACCCTATAGATACAGGACACAGCCCCAGTATATAACACCGGGTGTACACCCTATAGATACAGGACACAGCCCCAGTATATAACACCGGCTGTACACCCTATAGATACAGGACACAGCCCCCGTATATAACACCGGGTGTACACCCTATAGATGACAGGACACAGCCCCAGTATATAACACCGGGTGTACACCCTATAGATACAGGACACAGCCCCCGTATATAACACCGGGTGTACACCCTATAGATGACAGGACACAGCCCCAGTATATAACACCGGGTGTACACCCTATAGATACAGGACACAGCCATAGTATATAACACCGGGTGTACACCCTATAGATACAGGACACAGCCATAGTATATAACACCGGGTGTACACCCTATAGATACAGGACACAGCCCCAGTATATAACACCGGGTGTACACCCTATAGATACAGGACACAGCCCCAGCATATAACACCGGGTGTACACCCTATAGATACAGGACACAGCCCCAGTATATAACACCGGGTGTACACCCTATAGATACAGGACACAGCCCCAGTATATAACACCGGGTGTACACCCTAAAGAGGACAGGACACAGCCCCAGTATATTACACCGGGTGTACGCCCTATAGATACAGGACACAGCCCCAGTATATAACACCGGGTGTACACCCTAAAGAGGACAGGACACAGCCCCAGTATATAACACCGGGTGTACACCCTATAGATACAGGACACAGCCCCAGTATATAACACCGGGTGTACGCCCTATAGAGGACAGGACACAGCTCCAGTATATAATACCGGGTGTACACCCTATAGATACAGGACACAGCCCCAGTATATAACACCGGGTGTACACCCTATAGAGGACAGGACACAGCCCCAGTATATAACACCGGGTGTACGCCCTATAGATACAGGACACAGCCCCAGTATATAACACCGGGTGTACACCCTAAAGAGGACAGGACACAGCCCCAGTATATTACACCGGGTGTACGCCCTATAGATACAGGACACAGCCCCAGTATATAACACCGGGTGTACACCCTAAAGAGGACAGGACACAGCCCCAGTATATAACACCGGGTGTACACCCTATAGATACAGGACACAGCCCCAGTATATAACACCGGGTGTACACCCTATAGATACAGGACACAGCCCCAGTATATAACACCGGGTGTACACCCTATAGATACAGGACACAGCCCCAGTATATAACACCGGGTGTACACCCTATAGAGGACAGGACACAGCCCCAGTATATAACACCGGGTGTACGCCCTATAGAGGACAGGACACAGCCCCAGTATATAACACCGGGTGTACACCCTATAGATACAGGACACAGCCCCAGTATATAACACCGGGTGTACACCCTAAAGAGGACAGGACACAGCCCCAGTATATTACACCGGGTGTACACCCTATAGATGACAGGACACAGCCCCAGTATATAACACCGGGTGTACACCCTAAAGATGACAGGACACAGCCCCAGTATATAACACCGGGTGTACGCCCTATAGATGACAGGACACAGCCCCAGTATATAACACCGGGTGTACACCCTAAAGAGGACAGGACACAGCCCCAGTATATTACACCGGGTGTACGCCCTATAGATACAGGACACAGCCCCAGTATATAACACCAGGTGTACGCCCTATAGAGGACAGGACACAGCCCCAGCATATAACACCGGGTGTAGAGATGAGCGAACTTCTGTTTTAAGTTCGGCGTCTAAAGTTCGGGGGCGGGTTACCGGAGAATCCCGATCTGGAACCGGATATGGATTCCGACTTCCGTTGTGGTCCGTGGTAGCGGAATCAATAATGGCCGATTATTGATTCCGCTACCACGGACCACAACGGAAGTCGGAATCCATATCCGGTTCCAGATCGGGATTCTCCGCTAACCCGCCCCCGAACTTTAGACGCCGAACTTAAAACAGAAGTTCGCTCATCTCTAACCGGGTGTACACCCTATAGATACAGGACACAGCCATAGTATATAACACCGGGTGTACACCCTATAGATACAGGACACAGCCCCAGTATATAACACCGGGTGTACGCCCTATAGATACAGGACACAGCCCCAGTATATAACACCGGGTGTACGCCCTATAGATACAGGACACAGCCCCAGTATATAACACCGGGTGTACACCCTATAGATACAGGACACAGCCATAGTATATAACACCGGGTGTACACCCTATAGATACAGGACACAGCCCCAGCATATAACACCGGGTGTACACCCTATAGATACAGGACACAGCCATAGTATATAACACCGGGTGTACACCCTATAGATACAGGACACAGCCATAGTATATAACACCGGGTGTACACCCTATAGATACAGGACACAGCCCCAGCATATAACACCGGGTGTACACCCTATAGATACAGGACACAGCCCCAGTATATAACACCGGGTGTACACCCTATAGATACAGGACACAGCCCCAGCATATAACACCGGGTGTACGCCCTATAGATTCAGGCCACGCCCTAAGGCGTGGAATACTCTCGGCTCTGCCGGAGATGGGCGGATCCTTGTGTGACGTGGGTCTGTGGTAACCACCAATCAGAGTCTTGGACTCGTAGTCCGCAGTTGCTGCGCTCTGATTGGTCGGTGTGTCAACCCTATCTCGCGTGTTCGGGTTTCTTCGTTAGTTGGGTGTGGCCTGGCTTCGGGTGATGGGCGGGGCTGTAGTCTCCGTGTTGTATTATGACGGCGGAGGTTGGATGAGGGGGTGTGGCTGTTATCGGCTATTTCCGGCTGCCGCTCAGTCAGGCTTTGGATGATGGGCGGGGCCGGAATCGTTGTTTTCGTGCGGTTGTTGGGCGGGGTTGCACTCCGGGGGTGTGGCTGTGTTCGCCCATTTCCGTCATTAGAGCTCGGACCTGGAGTCTTCGTCTCCTTCAGGTTGCTGGGCGTGGTTCGGCTCTTTCCGCCGCCGGGGCGTGGCCTGCCCTCATCAGCACCAGAGGCGGGGCGGCGGCCGGTGATGTAGCGGCCTCTCTGCACAGCGCACGGACAGCATGGCGGAGATCACCAGCCTGTCGCCCAGCTTCGGTAAGCCTCAGCGACCTTGTCAGCATGACGTCACCACGCTGAATGCTTTGTAGAGGACAGGTGTGTGCGGTGTATGGCGTCATGTGTAGAGGACAGGTGTGTGTATGACGTCATGTGTAGAGGACAGGTGTGTGCGGTGTATGACGTCATGTGTGGAGGACAGGTGTGTGCGGTGTATGACGTCACGTGTAGAGGACAGGTGTGTGTATGACGTCATGTGTGGAGGACAGGTGTGTGCGGTGTATGACATCACGGGTGGAGGACAGGTGTGCTGTGTATGACGTCATGTGTGGAGGACAGGTGTGTGCGGTGTATGACGTCATGTGTAGAGAACAGGTGTGTGCGGTGTATGACGTCACGTGTGGAGGACAGGTGTGTGCGGTGTATGGCGTCATGTGTAGAGGACAGGTGTGTGTATGACGTCATGTGTAGAGGACAGGTGTGTGCGGTGTATGACGTCACGTGTAGAGGACAGGTGTGTGTATGACGTCATGTGTGGAGGACAGGTGTGTGCGGTGTATGACATCACGGGTGGAGGACAGGTGTGCTGTGTATGACGTCATGTGTGGAGGACTGGTGTGTGCGGTGTATGATGTCACGTGTAGAGAACAGGTGTGTGTGGTGTATGACGTCATGTGTAGAATACAGGTGTGTGTGTATGACGTCATGTGTGGAGGACAGGTGTGTGCGGTGTATGACGTCAGGTGTGTGTGTATGACGTCATGTGTGGAGGACAGGTGTGTGCGGTGTATGACATCACGGGTGGAGGACAGGTGTGCTGTGTATGACGTCATGTGTGGAGGACAGGTGTGTGCGGTGTATGACGTCAGGTGTGCTGTGTATGACGTCATGTGTGGAGGACAGGTGTGTGCGGTGTATGATGTCACGTGTAGAGAACAGGTGTGTGTGGTGTATGACGTCATGTGTAGAATACAGGTGTGTGTGTATGACGTCAGGTGTGGAGGACAGGTGTGTGTGTATGACGTCATGTGTGTGTGTATGACGTCATGTGTGGAGGACAGGTGTGTGCGGTGTATGACGTCAGGTGTGCTGTGTATGACGTCATGTGTGGAGGACAGGTGTGTGCGGTGTATGATGTCACGTGTAGAGAACAGGTGTGTGCGGTGTATGACGTCACGTGTAGAATACAGGTGTGTGTGTATGACGTCATGTGTAGAGGACAGGTGTGTGTGTATGACGTCACGTGTGGAGGACAGGTGTGTGTGTATGACGTCACG
>NW_025334486.1:0-110000 GCF_014858855.1 Bufo gargarizans | reverse complement strand
AGGGGTGTGTGTGTGTGTGTGTGTGCATGCATGGTGTCTGACGTCGCGCATGGAGGACAGGTGTGTGTGCGGTGTATGACGTCACGTGTGGAGGACAGGTGGGTGTGTGTGTGTGCGCGTGTGTATGGTGTCTGACGTCGCGCATGGAGGACAGGTGTGTGTGCGGTGTATGACGTCACGTGTGGAGGACAGGTGTGTGTGTGTGTGCGTGTGTGCATGGTGTCTGACGTCACGCATGGAGGACAGGTGTGTGTGCGGTGTATGACGTCACGTGTGGAGGACAGGTGTGCGTGTGTGCATGGTGTCTGACGTCGCGCATGGAGGACAGGTGTGTGTGCGGTGTATGACGTCACGTGTGGAGGACAGGTGTGTGTGCGGTGGAGGACAGGTGTGCGTGTGTGCATGGTGTCTGACGTCGCGCATGGAGGACAGGTGTGTGTGCGGTGTATGACGTCACGTGTGGAGGACAGGTGTGTGTGTGTGCATGGTGTCTGACGTCGCGCATGGAGGACAGGTGTGTGTGCGGTGTATGACGTCACGTGTGGAGGACAGGTGTGTGTGTGTGTGCGTGTGTGCATGGTGTCTGACGTCGCGCATGGAGGACAGGTGTGTGTGCGGTGTATGACGTCACGTGTGGAGGACAGGTGTGTGTGTGTGCGTGTGTGCATGGTGTCTGACGTCGCGCATGGAGGACAGGTGTGTGTGCGGTGTATGACGTCACGTGTGGAGGACAGGTGTGTGTGCGGTGTATGACGTCACGTGTGGAGGACAGGTGTGTGCATGGTGTCTGACGTCGCGCATGGAGGACAGGTGTGTGTGCGGTGTATGACGTCACGCGCGTAGGACACATTTGTTTTGGATTCTGAGTGTACGTAGAGCGCTGTGGTGTCCAGTAGCGTGTTACACGTGTGAATCTGGTTTTGTTTCTTACAGATATGTCTCCGATCGCGGCGGGGTTCGTCGGAGCGGCGGTCTTGGTGGTGTCTGTCTCGGTGGCGGTATTTCTCTGGAGCTGCTGTCACAGCCGAGCAGAGAAGAAGTTTAAGAACCCCCCGTACAAGTTCATCCACATGCTGAAGGGGATCAGTATCTACCCCGAGACCCTCAGCAACAAAAAAAAGACTTTCCGTGTGCGCAGAGACAAGCCACCCGTGGATGGCGAGGGGGCCGAGGCGGGTCTGATGGGCTCTGAGAAAAGTCCCAATGGCCTGGCCACGGCCGTCAACCAGCTGCACATCAACCCCAACTGTGGGGAGGAAGTGAGTCCAAGCACCAGCTCCACCGGAAGCAAGACTACATCTCCATCATCCCCAGACGAAGAGGCCACGCTGGGGGCACTCACCATCTCTGTGGACTACAACTTTCCAAAGAAAGCCTTGGTGGTCACTATACAAGAGGCTCATGGCCTCCCAGTGATGGATGAACACTCCCACGGATCTGACCCCTACGTGAAGATGACCATCTTGCCGGACAAGAAGCATCGTGTGAAGACCCGCGTCCTGAGGAAGACTCTGGACCCCGTGTTTGACGAGACCTTCACTTTCTATGGCATCCCGTACAGCCAGCTCCAGGACTTGGTGCTCCACTTCCTAGTGCTGAGCTTTGACCGCTTCTCGCGAGATGATGTCATCGGGGAAGTGATGGTCCCGCTGTCGGGGGTAGATCCCAGCACCGGGCGAGTGCAGATAACCAGAGACATTGTGAGAAGGAACATTCAGGTGATTTCCTCTATTATCAGCGGCATGTATGATGATGAGTGTGCTGGTTCATCTGATGAGTGTAGTGGTGAGTGTGCACTGACTACGTGATAACAGCTCTTCTTGTTGTCACAGAAAT
This sequence comes from Bufo gargarizans, assembly GCF_014858855.1. Classification (NCBI taxonomy): domain Eukaryota; kingdom Metazoa; phylum Chordata; class Amphibia; order Anura; family Bufonidae; genus Bufo; species Bufo gargarizans. The sequence goes on along the minus strand of NW_025334486.1, from coordinate 108,164 downwards.
GCGTCAGTCGTGGTGAGCTGCAGGTGTCCTTGTCCTATCAGCCGGTGGCACAAAGAATGACCGTCGTGGTGCTGAAAGCAAAACACCTGCCGAGAGTGGACATCACCGGACTGTCAGGTAGCAGCTATTTATCCACCGTGACCTCCTCACTTTCTACACATCATACCATGGCTGTCTCCAGTGGTCCTCCAGTCTCTGCCCATTCTACACCTCCCTTCTTCTTTCTATAGGCCTCCTCTTCTCATACGTCTTCTGTTCACTTGCCCTCCTCTCCCACCATTCTCTGGCCTCTATAGATCTTGTATTCTTATCAACCTCTGTCCTCTACAGATCTCTCCGACCATTCTCTGTTCTCTATAGATCTCCTCTACCACCATTCTCTGTTCTCTATAGATCTCCTCTCTGACCATTCTCTGTTCTCTATAGATCTCCTCTCTGACCATTCTCTGGCCTCTGTAGATCTCCTCTCCCACCATTCTCTGGCCTCTGTAGATCTTGCGTTCTTATCGACCTCTGGCCTCTACAGATCTCTGTAGATCTCCTCTCCCACCATTCCCTGGCCTCTGTAGATCTCCTATCCCACCATTCCCTGGCCTCTGTAGATCTCCTCCTCCTCTCCCACCATTCTCTGTTCTCTATAGATCTCCTCTACCACCATTCTCTGGCCTCTGTAGATCTCCTATCCCACCATTCCCTGGCCTCTGTAGATCTCCTCCTCCTCTCCCACCATTCTCTGTTCTCTATAGATCTCCTCTACCACCATTCTCTGGCCTCTGTAGATCTCCTCTCCTACCATTCTCTGGCCTCTGTAGATCTCCTCTCCCACCATTCCCTGGCCTCTGTAGATCTCCTCTCCCACCATTCCCTGGCCTCTGTAGATCTCCTCTCCCACCATTCCCTGGACTCTGTAGATCTCCTCTCCCACCATTCCCTGGCCTCTGTAGATCTCCTCTCCCACCATTCCCTGGCCTCTGTAGATCTCCTCTCCCACCATTCCCTGGCCTCTGTAGATCTCCTATCCCACCATTCCCTGGCCTCTGTAGATCTCCTCCTCCTCCTCTCCCACCATTCTCTGTTCTCTATAGATCTCCTCTACCACCATTCTCTGGCCTCTGTAGATTTCCTCTCCCACCATTCCCTGGCCTCTGTAGATCTCCTCTCCCACCATTCCCTGGCCTCTGTAGATCTCCTCTCCCACCATTCCCTGGCCTCTGTAGATCTCCTCTCCCACCATTCCCTGGCCTCTGTAGATCTCCTCTCCCACCATTCCCTGGCCTCTGTAGATCTCCTCTCCCACCATTCCCTGGCCTCTGTAGATCTCCTCTCCCACCATTCCCTGGCCTCTGTAGATCTCCTCTCCCACCATTCCCTGGCCTCTGTAGATCTCCTCTCCCACCATTCTCTGTTCTCTGTAGATCTCCTCTCCCACCATTCTCTGTTCTCTATAGATCTCCTCTCCCACCATTCTCTGGCCTCTGTAGATCTCCTCTCCCACCATTCTCTGGCCTCTGTAGATCTCCTCTCCCACCATTCCCTGGCCTCTGTAGATCTCCTCTCCCACCATTCCCTGGCCTCTGTAGATCTCCTCTCCCACCATTCCCTGGCCTCTGTAGATCTCCTCTCCCACCATTCCGTGACCTCTAGGTAAAGATACAGCTGTTCTCTTTCTGACTACCTTGCTGGTCATCGGGCAGTGTAACGTGAGTTTTGATTCTCCTCCACAGATCCTTATGTCAAAGTGAATGTCTATTATGGCCGAAAACGAATTGCAAAGAAGAAGACCCATGTGAAAAAGTGCACCCTGAGTCCAGTCTTCAACGAGTCCTTCATCTATGACATTCCCATAGACCTGTTGCCGGACATCAGCATTGAGTTCCTTGTGATCGACTTTGATCGCACCACTAAGAACCAGGCGGTGGGGCGGCTCATCCTGGGGGCGCACAGTGTAACGGCTAACGGCATTGAGCACTGGCGGGAGGTGTGTGACAACCCCTACAAGCTGATCGCCAAGTGGCACAGCTTGAGTGAGTACTAGCAGCTTGGTGTCTCGTGTAAGAGGTAACGCAGGTCATGGTGATGGAAGCGTTCTGGAATCAGATGGGCAGGAGATATCCATTTTTTGTGTTATCCTGTTTAACCCTTCAGAGACCACGGCACCTGTCTCATACCGTACTGTAGGTCTGCTGAAGGTGTTGGCCTCGTTTTAGTGGTAGTTCAGACTTTTTTAGGCAGTCATTTCTGATGTTTTGCAGGACACTATACTAAGCACTAAACCAGACGGTAACACTTCGCTATAACCTATATACAGAGTATAACCCGTTGTTTGCATGTTTCTGGCAGAGTCTCCGCCGTCTCGCTCGAAGCCCTCTGCATGTCAGTTCCATGTTACTAGCTCTTGGTCCTGAGTGGTTGCACATGGCCAGTCTTGTCTGGTGGTGGAGTTTTTCTGGTGGAGTAGATCATCTCCACCCATTGTCTTCAGCTCCATGAGTCACGTGACGTGAGCTGCAGATGTTGTGATGTGTCCAAGCAGTGGGCTTAATTCTCCCACACCCTGGGTCACAGCTGTTAGCTGATTCCAGCCCAGGTGACTGCCCTCTCCTGGTATGGACCTTCTGGCTGTTGTGCTGGATGATGTTCCCTGGCTGTTTCTCCAGAGTTTTCTGGATGTTGTAAGGTTGGAGATACTTAGCATGTGCTCAGACACGGCCATCAGGGAGATCGGGAGATCAGGACCTCAGGCCGTGGTCGCCCTCACCCCTGCCTTTCTGAAGAGCTCGGTTAACCCGTTGTTTGCCTTTATATCTGCTGTATATACACCAGGCTTCTTTCTTTCTCCCCCCCCCCCCCCCCCCATGAGAAGCAGAGCAGGAAACTAGGCAGCCTGCGGCCGAAAAGTCATGGCGCATTATCGGTGTTTTATGGCATCAGTAGCCGGTGTATAACGTGAACCCTGCCACTGGGCAAGATAAGAAAGATGGCAGGTTCAGCTCAGCCTATCTGTATATACGGCAAGGAGACCAGGGCCACCAGTCCCATGATTTCACCTATCAACATGTTGGTTTATATTGGCTTTTATCTTATATGGATCCTGTTCATCTGCATCTCACCTGCCTCAGGGTACCAGACCCCATGGATGTCTCGGTCTCACTCAACGCCTGACTCTTATGGTCCTGATCACTCCATCATACTGAGATTGTTATGTGACTGCTCTTCAGTCCTGGAGTTAGTCCTGGTCCCATATGCAATCTGCATTCACTGAGAATCCACTCACTGCTCAGCACATGAAATATTCATGTATTGTCCCATCTATAACCAATGACTCCATACCACAAGGCTCAGGTCTCTGATGCCTCTGTACTATGTTATTAGGCTCTGATCCCCCATGCAGAGGGCTCTGATCCCTCCATATTCTATGATTAGGCTCTGATCCCCCATGTAGATGGCTCTGGTCCCTGTACTCTATGATTAGGCCCTGATTCCCCCATGTAGAAGGCTCTGGTCCCTGTACTCTATGATTAGGCTCTGATCCCCCATGTAGAAGGCTCTGATCCCCGCACTCTATGATTAGGCCATGATTCCCCCATGTAGAAGGCTCTGATCCCCGTACTATGATTAGGCCCTGATCCCCCATGTAGAAGGCTCTGATCCCCATACTCTGTGATTAGGCCCTGATCCCCCATGTAGAAGGCTCTGATCCCCATACTCTGTGATTAGGCCCTGATCCCCCATGTAGAAGGCTCTGATCCCCGTACTCTGATTAGGCTCTGATCCCCCATGTAGAAGGCTCTGATCCACATACTCTATGATTAGGCCCTGATTCCCCATGTAGAAGGCTCTGATCCCCATACTCTATGATTAGGCCCTGATTCCCCATGTAGAAGGCTCTGATCCCCCATGTAGAAGGCTCTGATTAGGCCCTGATCCCTCATGTAGAAGGCTCTGATCCCCATACTCTATGATTAGGCTCTGATCCCCCATGTAGAAGGCTCTGATCCCCGCACTCTATGATTAGGCCCTGATCCCCCATGTAGAAGGCTCTGATCCCTGCACTCTATGATTAGGCCCTGATCCCCCATGTAGAAGGCTCTGATCCCTGTACTCTATGATTAGGCTCTGATCCCCCATGTAGAAGGCTCTGATCCCCGCACTCTATGATTAGGCCCTGATTCCCCCATGTAGAAGGCTCTGATCCCCATACTCTGTGATTAGGCCCTGATCCCCCATGTAGAAGGCTCTGATCCCCATACTCTGTGATTAGGCCCTGATCCCCCATGTAGAAGGCTCTGATCCCCGTACTCTGATTAGGCTCTGATCCCCCATGTAGAAGGCTCTGATCCACATACTCTATGATTAGGCCCTGATCCCCATACTCTATGATTAGGCCCTGATCCCCCATGTAGAAGGCTCTGATCCCCATACTCTATGATTAGGCCCTGATTCCCCATGTAGAAGGCTCTGATCCCCCATGTAGAAGGCTCTGATTAGGCCCTGATCCCTCATGTAGAAGACTCTGGTCCCTGTACTCTGATTAGGCCCTGATTCCCCCATGTAGATGGCTCTGATCCCCGTACTATGATTAGGCCCTGATCCCCCATGTAGAAGGCTCTGATCCCTGCACTCTATGATTAGGCCCTGATCCCCCATGTAGAAGGCTCTGATCCCCGTACTATGATTAGGCCCTGATCCCCCATGTAGAAGGCTTTGATCCCCGTACTCTATGATTAGGCCCTGATCCCCCATGTAGAAGGCTCTGATCCCCATACTCTATGATTAGGCCCTGATCCCCCATGTAGAAGGCTCTGATCCCCGTACTATGATTAGGCCCTGATCCCCCATGTAGAAGGCTCTGATCCCTGCACTCTATGATTAGGCCCTGATCCCCCATGTAGAAGGCTCTGATCCCCATACTCTATGATTAGGCTATGATCCCCGTACTATGATTAGGCCCTGATCCCCCATGAAGAAGGCTCTGATCCCCGTACTCTATGATTAGGCCCTGATCCCCCATGAAGAAGGTTCTGATCCCCGTACTATGATTAGGCCCTGATCCCCCATGTAGAAGGCTCTGATCCCCATACTCTATGATTAGGCCCTGATCCCCCCATGTAGAAGGCTCTGATCCCCGTACTCTATGATTAGGCCCTGATCCCCCATGTAGAAGGCTCTGATCCCCGTACTATGATTAGGCCCTGATCCCCCATGAAGAAGGCTCTGATCCCCGTACTCTATGATTAGGCTCTGATCCCCTATGTAGAAGGCTCTGATCCCTGTACTCTGTGATTAGGCCCTGATCCCCCATGTAGAAGGCTCTGATCCCCGTACTATGATTAGGCCCTGATCCCCCATGTAGAAGGCTCTGATCCCCGTACTCTATGATTAGGCCCTGATCCCCCATGAAGAAGGCTCTGATCCCCGTACTCTATGATTAGGCCCTGATCCCCCATGAAGAAGGCTCTGATCCCCGTACTCTATGATTAGGCCCTGATCCCCCATGAAGAAGGTTCTGATCCCCGTACTATGATTAGGCCCTGATCCCCCATGTAGAAGGCTCTGATCCCCATACTCTATGATTAGGCCCTGATCCCCCATGTAGAAGGCTCTGATCCCCGTACTATGATTAGGCCCTGATCCCCCATGAAGAAGGCTCTGATCCCCGTACTCTATGATTAGGCTCTGATCCCCTATGTAGAAGGCTCTGATCCCTGTACTCTGTGATTAGGCCCTGATCCCCCATGTAGAAGGCTCTGATCCCCGTACTATGATTAGGCCCTGATCCCCCATGTAGAAGGCTCTGATCCCCGTACTCTATGATTAGGCCCTGATCCCCCATGAAGAAGGCTCTGATCCCCGTACTCTATGATTAGGCCCTGATCCCCCATGAAGAAGGCTCTGATCCCCGTACTATGATTAGGCCCTGATCCCCCATGTAGAAGGCTCTGATCCCTGTACTCTATGATTAGGCCCTGATCCCCCATGTAGAAGGCTCTGATCCCCATACTCTATGATTAGGCCCTGATCCCCCATGTAGAAGGCTCTGATCCCCGTACTCTATGATTAGGCCCTGATCCCCCATGTAGAAGGCTCTGATCCCTGCACTCTATGATTAGGCCCTGATCCCCCATGTAGAAGGCTCTGATCCCTGCACTCTATGATTAGGCCCTGATCCCCCATGAAGAAGGCTCTGATCCCCGTACTATGATTAGGCCCTGATCCCCCATGTAGAAGGCTCTGATCCCTGTACTCTATGATTAGGCCCTGATCCCCCATGTAGAAGGCTCTGATCCCCATACTCTATGATTAGGCCCTGATCCCCCATGTAGAAGGCTCTGATCCCCGTACTCTATGATTAGGCCCTGATCCCCCATGTAGAAGGCTCTGATCCCTGCACTCTATGATTAGGCCCTGATCCCCCATGTAGAAGGCTCTGATCCCTGCACTCTATGATTAGGCCCTGATCCCCCATGTAGAAGGCTCTGATCCCCATACTATGATTAGGCCCTGATCCCCCATGTAGAAGGCTCTGATCCCCATACTATGATTAGGCCCTGATCCCCCATGTAGAAGGATCTCATCCCTCTGTAATCACTAGGCTTGCATTCGATGATCTGTTCTACACTGTAGCTGCTGGTCTAGTTGCTCTGTGGTCCCGGGGCCCCTACAGCAGATGTTTTGGCTCAGAGCCCTGTGATCCACATGATCATTAGGACCGGTAATCTCCGACAAGGCTCGTGAACCCGGCTCAGCGGTGCTGCTACTATAACAGAGATGTCTGTCCCTCATTGTGGCTGCGTCCATCTCCAGGGGGATACTGAGGAGTAGAGGGGCTTCTGTCCAGTGTGTACTCCCTGTATGTCAGGTCGGTAGACCCTGTACATGTCACCCTCTGTGACCCTACATACAGCAAGGCGCTGCTACCTTACTACTCTGTAAAGCTATCTTGTACCTTGGATTTGTTAACACAAAATAAAGACTGATTCACTGGAAATGTATGATGTGTGCCCTGATGTGCGCGTCTCCGGCGTCACCCGCCTGCCATCCTGATGTGCGCGTCTCCGGCGTCACCCGCCTGCCATCCTGATGTGCGCGTCTCCGGCGTCACCCGCCTGCCATCCTGATGTGCGCGTCTCCGGCGTCACCCGCCTGCCATCCTGATGTGCGCGTCTCCGGCGTCACCCGCCTGCCATCCTGATGTGCGCGTCTCCGGCGTCACCCGCCTGCCATCCTGATGTGCGCGTCTCCGGCGTCACCCGCCTGCCATCCTGATGTGCGCGTCTCCGGCGTCACCCGCCTGCCATCCTGATGTGCGCGTCTCCGGCGTCACCCGCCTGCCATCCTGATGTGCGCGTCTCCGGCGTCACCCGCCTGCCATCCTGATGTGCGCGTCTCCGGCGTCACCCGCCTGCCATCCTGATGTGCGCGTCTCCGGCGTCACCCGCCTGCCATCCTGATGTGCGCGTCTCCGGCGTCACCCGCCTGCCATCCTGATGTGCGCGTCTCCGGCGTCACCCGCCTGCCATCCTGATGTGCGCGTCTCCGGCGTCACCCGCCTGCCATCCTGATGTGCGCGTCTCCGGCGTCACCCGCCTGCCATCCTGATGTGCGCGTCTCCGGCGTCACCCGCCTGCCATCCTGATGTGCGCGTCTCCGGCGTCACCCGCCTGCCATCCTGATGTGCGCGTCTCCGGCGTCACCCGCCTGCCATCCTGATGTGCGCGTCTCCGGCGTCACCCGCCTGCCATCCTGATGTGCGCGTCTCCGGCGTCACCCGCCTGCCATCCTGATGTGGGCGTCTCTGGCCTGCCATCCTGATGTGCGTGTCACCCGCCTGCCATCCTGATGTGTTCGTCTCCGGCGTCACCCGCCTGCCATCCTGGTGTGTTCGTCTCCGGCGTCACCCGCCTGCCATCCTGATGTGCGCGTCTCCGGCGTCACCCGCCTGCCAACCTGATGTGGGCATCACCCGCCTGCCATCCTGATGTGCGCGTCTCTGGCGTCACCCGCCTGCCATCCTTTGTTATTGACACCCCTCATCCCCCCATAATGTGTAATCAACAGCCCTCATCCTCATGTAGATCCTATCACTGTGTATACCGTAGATCCTATCACTGTGTATACCGTGGATCCCTTCACTGTGTATACCGTGGATCCCGTCACTGTGTATACCGTAGGTCCCCTCACTGTGTATACCGTGGATCCCGTCACTGTGTATACTGTAGATCCCCTCACTGTGTGTACTGTAGATCCTCTCACTGTGTATACCGTGGATCCCCTCGCTGTGTATACTGTGGATCCCGTCACTGTGTATACCGTAGGTCCTGTCACTGTGTATACCGTAGGTCCTGTCACTATGTATACCGTAGATCCCGTCACTGTGTATACCATAGATCCTCTCACTGTGTATACCGTAGATCCCCTCACTGTGTATACCGTAGATCCTCTCACTGTATATACCGTAGATCCCGTCACTGTGTATACCGTAGATCCTCTCACTGTATATACCGTAGATCCCGTCACTGTGTATACCGTAGATCCCGTCACTGTGTATACCGTAGATCCCGTCACTGTGTATACCATAGATCCTCTCACTGTGTATACCGTAGATCCCCTCACTGTGTATACTGTAGATCCCGTCACTGTGTATACCGTAGATCCTCTCACTGTGTATACCGTAGATCCTCTCACTGTGTATACCATATTTCTTGTCAATGTATATACCGTAGATCCCCTCACTGTGTATACCGTAGATCCTCTCACTGTGTATACCATATTTCTTGTCAATGTATATACCGTAGATCCCCTCACTGTGTATACCGTAGATCCTCTCACTGTGTATACCATAGATCCTCACTGTGTATACCGTATTTCCTGTCAATGTATATACCATAGATCCCGTCACTGTGTATACCATAGATCCCCCTCACTGTGTATACCGTAGATCCTCTCACTGTGTATACCGTGGATCCTCTCACTGTGTATACCGTAGATCCCCTCACTGTGTATACCGTAGATCCTCTCAATGTATATACCATAGATCCCGTCACTGTGTATACCATAGATCCCCCTCACTGTGTATACCGTAGATCCCCTCACTGTGTATACCGTGGATCCTCTCACTGTGTATACCGTAGATCCTCTCACTGTGTATACCAAAGATCCTCTGTGTATACCATATTTCCTGTCAATGTATACACCGTAGATCCAGTCACTGTGTATACCGTAGATCCCCTCACTGTGTATACCATATTTCCTGTCAATGTATATACCGTAGATCCCCTCACTGTGTATACCGTAGATCCCGTCACTGTGTATACCGTAGATCCCGTCACTGTGTATACCGTAGATCCCGTCACTGTGTATACCGTAGATCCCCTCACTGTGTATACCATATTTCCTGTCAATGTATATACCATAGATCCCCTCACTGTGTATACTGTAAATCCTCTCACTGTGTATACCGTAGATCCTCTCACTGTGTATACCATATTTCTTGTCAATGTATATACCGTAGATCCCCTCACTGTGTATACCGTAGATCCTCTCACTGTGTATACCATAGATCCTCACTGTGTATACCGTATTTCCTGTCAATGTATATACCATAGATCCCGTCACTGTGTATACCATAGATCCCGTCACTGTGTATACCATAGATCCCCCTCACTGTGTATACCGTAGATCCTCTCACTGTGTATACCGTGGATCCTCTCACTGTGTATACCGTAGATCCCCTCACTGTGTATACCAAAGATCCTCTGTGTATACCATATTTCCTGTCAATGTATATACCGTAGATCCAGTCACTGTGTATACCGTAGATCCCGTCACTGTGTATACCGTAGATCCTCTCACTGTGTATACCGTAGATCCCGTCACTGTGTATACCGTAGATCCCGTCACTGTGTATACCATAGATCCCGTCACTGTGTATACCGTAGGTCCTGTCACTGTGTATACCGTAGGTCCTGTCACTATGTATACCGTAGATCCCGTCACTGTGTATACCATAGATCCTCTCACTGTGTATACCGTAGATCCCCTCACTGTGTATACCGTAGATCCCCTCAATGTGTATACCGTAGATCCCGTCACTGTGTATACCGTAGATCCCGTCACTGTGTATACCGTAGATCCCGTCACTGTGTATACCGTAGATCCCCTCACTGTGTATACCGTAGATCCCCTCACTGTGTATACCGTAGATCCCCTCACTGTGTATACCGTAGATCCCGTCACTGTGTATACCGTAGATCCCGTCACTGTGTATACCGTAGATCCCGTCACTGTGTATACCGTAGATCCCGTCACTGTGTATACCGTAGATCCCGTCACTGTGTATACCGTAGGTCCCGTCACTGTGTATACCGTAGGTCCCGTCACTGTGTATACCGTAGATCCCGTCACTGTGTATACCGTAGGTCCCGTCACTGTGTATACCGTAGATCCCGTCACTGTGTATACCGTAGATCCCGTCACTGTGTATACCGTAGATCCCGTCAATGTATATACCATAGATCCCCTCACTGTGTATACCGTAGATCCTCTCACTGTGTATACCATAGATCCTCACTGTGTATACCGTAGATCCCGTCACTGTGTATACCGTAGATCCCGTCACTGTGTATACCATATTTCCTGTCAATGTATATACCATAGATCCCCTCACTGTGTATACCATAGATCCCGTCACTGTGTATACCATATTTCCTGTCAATGTATATACCGTAGATCCCGTCACTGTGTATACCGTAGATCCCGTCACTGTGTATACCGTAGATCCCGTCACTGTGTATACCGTAGATCCCGTCACTGTGTATACCATAGATCCCCTCACTGTGTATACCGTAGATCCCCTCACTGTGTATACCGTAGATCCCCTCACTGTGTATACCGTAGATCCCGTCACTGTGTATACCGTAGATCCCCTCACTGTGTATACCATATTTCCTGTCAATGTATATACCATAGATCCCCTCACTGTGTATACCGTGGATCCCCTCACTGTGTATACCGTAGATCCCCTCACTGTGTATACCATATTTCCTGTCAATGTATATACCATAGATCCCCTCACTGTGTATACCGTAGATCCCGTCACTGTGTATACCGTAGATCCCGTCACTGTATATACCATAGATCCCCTCACTGTGTATACCGTAGATCCCCTCACTGTGTATACCGTAGATCCCCTCACTGTGTATACCGTAGATCCCCTCACTGTGTATACCATATTTCCTGTCAATGTATATACCATAGATCCCCTCACTGTGTATACCGTGGATCCCCTCACTGTGTATACCGTGGATCCCGTCGCTGTGTATACCGTGGATCCCGTCGCTGTGTATACCGTGGATCCCGTCGCTGTGTATACCGTAGATCCCCTCACTGTGTATACCGTACAGACTGTAGAGGGGGTCCTCACAATGAGATCTTCCAGTCCTGCTCCCGGACATGCCCTTTCTGAGTTCTGGCCCCATAGTTGCCACTTCCCCTATAGCTACACCCCTGCTGCCTGCATATGAGCCTGACTCCTCCCACATAGCCGGTCACATGCTCATGACATCACCAAAGGTCCTTTAGAGTAGTAATCAGCTACTCCCAGAGCAACCCGCCATCTTCTGCTCCACTAACCCCGGCTGTGTGAAGAGAGGTAAGTGATCACTGAGGGAGGAGGACAGGGATACAGGGGCGTACAGAGGAGGACGGGGATACAGGGGCGTACAGAGGAGGAGGACTGGGATACAGGGGTGTACAGAGGAGGAGGACGACAGGATACAGGGGTGTACAGAGGAGGAGGACTGGGATACAGGGGTGTACAGAGGAGGAGGACGGGGATACAGGGGCGTACAGAGGAGGAGGACGGGGATACAGGGGCGTACAGAGGAGGACGGGGATACAGGGGCGTACAGAGGAGGAGGACTGGGATACAGGGGTGTACAGAGGAGGAGGACTGGGATACAGGGGCGTACAGAGGAGGACGGGGATACAGGGGTGTACAGAGGAGGAGGACGGGGATACAGGGGCGTACAGAGGAGGACGGGGATACAGGGGCATACAGAGGAGGAGGACTGGGATACAGGGGTGTACAGAGGAGGAGGACGACAGGATACAGGGGTGTACAGAGGAGGAGGATGACAGGATACAGGGGTGTACAGAGGAGGAGGAGGACGGGGATACAGGGGTGTACAGAGGAGGAGGACTGGGATACAGGGGTGTACAGAGGAGGAGGAGGACGACGGGGATACAGGGGTGTACAGAGGAGGAGGAGGAGGACGGGGATACAGGGGCGTACAGAGGAGGAGGACGGGGATACAGGGGCGTACAGAGGAGGAGGACGGGGATACAGGGGCGTACAGAGGAGGAGGACAGGGATACAGGGGCGTACAGAGGAGGAGGACAGGGATACAGGGGCGTACAGAGGAGGAGGACTGGGATACAGGGGCGTACAGAGGAGGAGGACAGGGATACAGGGGCGTACAGAGGAGGAGGAGGACGACAACAACAGGATACAGGGGTTTACAGAGGAGGAGGACGGGGATACAGGGGCGTACAGAGGAGGAGGACGGGGATACAGGGGCGTACAGAGGAGGAGGACTGGGATACAGGGGCGTACAGAGGAGGACGGGGATACAGGGGCGTACAGAGGAGGAGGACGGGGATACAGGGGCGTACAGAGGAGGAGGACTGGGATACAGGGGTGTACAGAGGAGGAGGACGACAGGATACAGGGGTGTACAGAGGAGGAGGACGGGGATACAGGGGCGTACAGAGGAGGACGGGGATACAGGGGCGTACAGAGGAGGACGGGGATACAGGGGCGTACAGAGGAGGAGGACTGGGATACAGGGGTGTACAGAGGAGGACGACAGGATACAGGGGTGTACAGAGGAGGAGGAGGACGACAACAACAGGATACAGGGGTGTACAGAGGAGGAGGACGGGGATACAGGGGCGTACAGAGGAGGAGGAGGACAGGCGTGCAGTGGGTAATCTGTGGTGCACAGAGGAGGAGGACGGGGATACAGGGGTGTACAGAGGAGGAGGAGGACAGGCGTGCAGTGGGTAATCTGTGGTGCTGTTTCAGATGGAGCCGGTTACCAGTCGCACCATCGCGCCGGCATTATCGGTACAGCCACGGGAGTACAAGCTTGTCATGCTGGGAGCTGGCGGTGTGGGGAAGAGCGGTGAGTTTTCCACCTGGCGCTCAGGATAGCTCGTGATTGGGCACTTTGATGAGGCAGATGGGTAATGCACACGTTTCTCTCCATAGCCATGACCATGCAGTTCATTAGCCATCGCTTTCCGGAGGATCACGACCCCACCATTGGTGAGTACCACCATCTACCGATCTGCTCCTGATTTTCAGTGCATTCCCCTTTTGTGTGACCCAGTTATTTCCTCCTTTAATTCCAGAGGACGCTTATAAAATCCGCATACGAATTGATGATGAGCCGGCCAACCTGGACATCCTGGATACGGCCGGACAGGTAGGGGCTGCGACATAAACCCAAGTCCATAATATAGAAGTGTTTGGAGTCTATATGAATATCATTCACAATTTATTGGATAAAAAGGACCCGATCGGTACATAAACACTAATATAAAAGAATTTTTCAATGTAACATCCACAGAACAGCAATACTTCTCACCCCCACGTATGATGGCTTCATGGCGCTAGGGTATGGTCCCGATCACCGTCCACCGTCCGTTTCTTTCATGTGTATTTCTTGTTGGTTAATGCACATGTAAAGAGTTCAACAAAACTTTAAAAGGCTTGATGTGCTCAATACTGTTAGGCCCCTTTCACACGGGCGAGTATTCCGCGCGGGTGCGATGCGTGAGGTGACCGCATTGCACCCGCACTGAATCCCGACCCATTCATTTCTATGGGGCTGTTCACATGAGCGGTGATTTTCACACATCACTTGTGCGTTGCGTGAAAATCGCAGCATGCTCTATTTTGTGCGTTTTTCACGTAACGCAGGCCCCATAGAAATGAATAGGGTTGGCTGAAAATCGCAAGCAAGTGCGGAAGCGGTGCTATTTTCACGCATGGTTGCTAGGAGACGATCGGGATGGGGACCCGACCATTATTTTCTTCCTTTATAATATGGTTCTAAGGGAAGATAATAGCATTCTGAATACATAATGCATAGTAAAATAGAGCTGGAAGGGTTAAAAAATAAATAAAAAATTAAACTCGCCTTAACCCACTTGATCGCGAAGCCCGGAATCTCTTCTGTGCTGTGTGGAGGAACAGGACCTGTGGTGACGTCACTCCGGTCATCACATGGTCTTTTACCATGGTGATGGACCATGTGATGACCGGAGTGACGTCACCACGGGTCCTGTTACTGCACACAGCTAAGATGAAGACAGAAGGAGATGCCGGGCTTCGCGATCAAGTGGATTAAGGCGAGTTAAATTTTTTTATTTATTTTTTAACCCTTCCAGCGCTATTGTACTATGCATTCTGTATTCAGAATGCTATTATTTTCCCTTTATAATCATGTTATAAGGGAAAATTATTCAATCTACAGAACACCGATTCCAAGCCCAAACTTCTGTGAAGAAGTTCGGGTTTGGGTACTAAACATGCGTGATTTTTCTCACGCGAGTGCAAAACGCATTACAATGTTTTGCACTCACGCGGAAAAATCGTGCATGTTCCCGCAACGATACACAATTGTTCCCCTTTCAAACCGTACTCGTGGTGAGAAGTTGTAGGCTGTATAATAGGCGTCCCCCATGTGGGCGCTCGATTCCTCTTGCTGTACTTGGAGCAGTTGGCGTGGGACTTAGACGACCGGCTTGTATGTTTCTCGTCTTGTCTCCTTCGCTCTCTGCTCCCGCGGCTGTCACTCGCGAGATGAGTGAGCGTGACTTCCTCGATCTCACCATCTTTCTTACAGCTGTGAATGTATAGTGGATATAGAATCTTTTAGTTAACCGCCTTAAAGTCCATATTCGTGCATGGCCATGCTTCTTAATGGAGATTCATTCAGCATGTGGACAAGTAAACCCCAGACGCATTTCGAGGTAAATCGCTACCTCTTCCTCAGTGGTTCCCCTCAAAAAACCAGCAGAAGCTGAATTAGATACCGACCCACTGGACACATAAAAGGGGCACTACATGCCGGAGGGTGGAAGTGGAAAAGGGTGGACCACAGAGAAGGGACATGGAGGACACTGCAGGAGGGTGGAAGCTGGAAAAGGAAGAGGGTGGACCACAGAGAAGGGACATGGCGGACACTGCAGGAGGGTGGAAGCTGGAGAAGGAAGAGGGTGGACCACAGAGAAGGGACATGGAGGACGCTGCAGGGTGGATGCTGGAATCAGGAGAGGGGAATCAGGGCCAGGAGCCAGAAGAGCACATTCTGAAGAACTGATGCTGATGGAGGCTCTGTGGTCCTTTCTGCTCTGCCATCAGATCTAGAGAAGTTGTAGTCTTGGTGATGGTCCCTCTCATCCGACCTGCAGTGTCCCCACCGCCCCAGGGTCTATTTGCTAATTTCCTTGTGTTTTCTGCAGGCAGAGTTCACAGCAATGAGGGACCAATACATGAGAGCTGGAGAAGGCTTTATCATCTGCTACTCCATCACTGACCGCCGCAGCTTTCATGAAGTGCGCGAATTCAAGCAGTTGATCTATCGCGTCAGGCGGACAGACGACACGCCGGTGGTCTTGGTGGGGAATAAGTCAGACCTTTCTCGCCTTCGCCAGGTAAATTCTAGGAGTAGATCCTACTGCCTGCAATTATTGTATATCGTATCGTATGTAGTGGTCTCCCCTCACACCCTCTTATTGCTAGGTCTCCAAGGAAGAGGGTAGCTCGTTAGCACGAGAGTTCAACTGTCCGTTTTTCGAGACATCTGCTGCGTTCCGTTACTACATTGACGATGTTTTCCATGCTCTGGTCCGTGAGATTCGCAGGAAGGAGAAGGAGGCGGCTCTGGTCAATGAACGCAAATGTAAACCCAAGTCATCTCTGTGGAAGAGACTGAAGTCCCCGTTTAGGAAAAAGAAGGAGTCAGTGACTTGACCGGACTTGGTGTTTGTGGGACTAGCACTCATCTGGGGAGATGCAGGCGGAGGCCCAGGCTTCTTACAACCTCTATGTAAATAGATAGCTGGGCATATACAGTATATATGAGAGGCCGCACCTGTCTCCCCTTCCTCAGCTGTGAATTACTAACCGCACATACTATAAGGCATGAGCCCATGTGGAGGGGACCTTGGACCCAACTTCATTACTAATATGTCCTCGACTGCTGCGCTGACCAGGAATGGAGCCGTCGAGGTCAAGACTGGAACTGACTGCATGACTGTTTTATGATCAGTGCACTTCACAAGGGCCCCCTCCTCCCAAATCTGACGTCACTGGTAAGAGGGGCACATACAGATCCTGCACACTGATGGAGGGGGTCCTGTCTGCTCCACAGGTGTTGTGTCCACACCTCTCCTTTTGCACAGTTTTTGTATGTTTTTCTAAACCTTATTAACAATTGTGTATAGTAAACCTGCTGCATCCTTACTGCCGCCTCCACGCGTCTCCTTGGCACTTACAGCTGGGTGAAGGTTTGATGGTGGCTGAGGTGAACAGGCTGCAGAATGGGTGAGGGAAGTCTGTGCTGTTCCCCTCTAAGCCTACAGACATCCCGACTATCCGTGACATGTTGCTGCTTGGTTCTGAGAATCCAGCCGGAAAGCACATCTTCTCTGCCGCCATCGTAGGTGAGCTGCGACAACCACACCTGAGGGCACCATGAAGGAGACAGAGCCATGACCTGTGGGATGGTATAATGCAGTAAGGGGGAACTTTTTTCTAGGGTTCCTGCAGATGCTTCTGTGCTGGTATTGTGTGGTCACCTGGGCAGATGGTAATACACCAGGATTGCCTGTGTCTTCTCTGTGGTCCCCCGGGCAGATGGTAACGCACGTGTCTTCTCTGTGGTCCCCCGGGCAGATGGTAACGCACCGGTATTGCATGTGTCTTCTCGGTGGTCCCCCGGGCAGGTTAACGCACCAGTATTGCATGTGTCTTCTCGGTGGTCCCCCGGGCACCAGTATTGCATGTGTAGTCTCAGTGGTCACCAAGGCGGAGGGTAATGCACCGGTATTGCATGTGTCTCCTCGGTGGTTCCCCGGGCAGATGGTAACGTGATGTTCTTGCATGTGTCTTCTCCATTATCACCAGGGCAGATGGTAATGCACGGGTATTGCATGTGTCTTCTCGTGGTCCCCCGGGCAGATGGTAATGCACCGCTATTGCATGCGTCTTCTCTGTGGACCCCCAGGCAAATGGTAACGCATCGGTCGGTATTGCATGTGTCTTCTCGTGGTTCCCCAGGCAGATGGTAACGTGACGTTCTTGCATGTGTCTTCTCGGTGGTCACCAGGGCAAAGGGTAATGCACCAGTATTGCATGCCTCTTCTCTGTGGACCCCCGGGCAAATGGTAACTCACCGGTATTGCATGTCTTCTCGGTGGTCCCCCGGGCAGATGGTAACGTGCCGTTCTTGCATGTGTCTTCTCGGTGGTCACCAGGGCAGAGGGTAATGCACCGGTATTGCATGGTTAGATGGGCGGGTGGCTTGTGGCTGGAGAAGAGCAAGGAAATCCTTGTCACTGAGCACACAACTTCAGATGGGGGGGGGGTGCAGTTCTCTGTGGAGGGGCGAATGTGCACCTCACACCAGCTATGGACCGTTGGCACATTGCTGCTCGGGACAGGGCCATGATAGGTTACTTTCCTGAAGGTGTTATTACTATCTATGAAGGTCATTTAAAGTGATCTGTCCCCAGCGCCCCCTATCTCTCTGCATAGATACACTGTGGGGCTTCACCTGATTAAAAGTGCTATTTTTCTTGGTCCCAGACCCCGTTCCTGAGTTATGCAAATTAGGTCTTTGGTGCAATGAGGACATCACCACTGCTTTTGTTGCACACAAGCTACACCCTTTTCTGTGGCCAGCCCCTCCCTCACTGCTATTGACCGCAGTATTTAAGGAGTTAAGTGGCCAGTATCTGAGTTGAAGGGAATCTGGGGAGAGTCGGGAGCTCATGAATATTCGGGGCTTATTATGAGCTGGAGCTGTTCATTACAAGATTTTGGTAAAATGGCTGGGGGCAACTAAAGACGGAGCATTCTGCCTGGGAGACCTGTCACTAGTGTCCGCTGGCCTTATTAAGGACTCCATAAAAGTGCTGACTTGTGCAGGAGATAGTAGACTGGGGACAACTGGGGGATTCCCCTGTGGGCCAGTCCGAGCCTGGGTGGGGGTCCTACACCCAGGTCCCCGCCGATCAGCTGGAAGACTCCTGTGAGCCCCACAGTCTTCTCCCTGATCACAGAGAACAGCGCCGTACATTGTATAGTGGCCGTGCTCGGTATAGCACTCAGCTCCATTCTCCTCTATAGGACTGTCCTCAGGATCAGTGTCTGATGTCTGGGGTCCTACACCCGGGACCCCCCCAATCAGCTGGAAGACTCCTGTGAGCCCCACAGTCTTCTCCCTGATCACTGAGCACAGCGCCGTACATTGTATAGTGGCCGTGCTCGGTATAGCACTCAGCTCCATTCTCCTCTATAGGACTGTCCTCAGGATCGGTCATCAGTATCTGATGGGTGGGGGTCCTACACCCGGGGCCCCCCGATCAGCTGTGTGAGAAGACTCCTGTGAGCCCCGCAGTCTTCTCTCTGATCACCGAGCACAGCGCCGTACATTGTATAGTGGCCGTGCTCGGTATAGCACTCAGCTCCATTCTCCTCTATGGGACTGTCCTCAGGATCGGTCATCAGTATCTGATGGGTGGGGGTCCTACACCCGGGACCCCCCAATCAGCTGTGTGAGGAGACTCCTGTGACCCCCGCAGTCTTCTCTCTGATCACCGAGCACAGCGCCGTACATTGTATAGTGGCCGTGCTCGGTATAGCACTCAGCTCCATTCTCCTCTATGGGACTGTCCTCAGGATCGGTCATCAGTATGTGATGGGTGGTGGTCCTACACCCAGGACCCTCCGATCAGCTGTTTGAGCCCCGTGGTCTTCTACCTGATCACAGCGCCGTACATTGTATAGTGGCCGTGCTCGGTATCGCACTCAGCTCCATTCCAGGCTATCACTGATTCCCATCAGGAAAGAAGAGGCCATACACCAAATGAGGAGGCCCAGAGCAGCCCTCAGCATGCCCTGACCGCTCCGCTATATGTGGATACTCCCACCGCTATATATACACATGTAGACCCACTCATGATACTGATCTTTAATGGTCTAGTCCTAACACAATATACGGTATATCACATCACTACAACGCAGTATATACACCTACATGTGACATCACTACAACGCAGTATATACACCTACATGTGACATCACTACAACGCAGTATATACACCTACACGTGACATCACTACAACCCTGTATATACACCCACATGTGACATCACTACAACCCCGTATATACACCCACATGTGACATCACTACAACCCCGTATATACACCCACATGTGACATCACTACAACCCCGTATATACACCCACATGTGACATCACTACAACCCCGTATATACACCCACATGTGACATCACTACAACCCCGTATATACACCCACATGTGACATCACTACAACCCCGTATATACACCTACATGTGACATCACTACAACCCCGTATATACACCTACATGTGACATCACTACACCCAGCATACACATATATACACAGTCATGGGATTCAGCCAGTTCCCTCAGGTTCTCCAGATCCAGTTGCTAAAATTACAGCGGCAGCTGGAGAGGAGCGCTTCCAGTCCATAGTTGGGGTGGTATGTGTGTAGTGTGTTTATGGTGTAGTTATGCATGTCAAAAACACAGAAATATAGTGGCAAATCTGGGGGAGCTGCTCAACCCCTAACACTGTAGCGTGTTTTTCATTGGGGGAGCAGCCCCACCGCATGTGGACCGCAGCAAACGACTATCCCCAGCAAAAAATATTTTGCATACGGTGGAGGATGTCGGCGCGGTCCACATGCACCACAAAGGCATCCTACACAAAACGGAGCATTGTGCGAATGAAAATATAATCATAAACCACAGAAAAAATGCACCAAACGGATATGCCACTGACTATACTGGCTATTCATAAATGCAGATATTAAAAGCTGAGACTTTTGCCAATATATTCCTGTCAGGAAGATATCGGAGCCCACATGCACCACGTCACGGCTCTCAGCATGGCAAGGGGTCCTACCACTACGCTACCTATGGTGTGAACAAGGTCTGAAGGTGATGTAATCCAGCTCACAGCCAAGCTTCCACACAACCGCCTAGCAGGACAACTAGTGCAATGTGAACAAAGCCAGACTGTGAGCCACACCCATATCAGACCATGTGATGGAGGCTACCAGGTGCAAAGGAGAGTGTTTAAATGCCAGGTAAAGGCACATACACGTGGTGCATGTGGGCTCCGATATCTTCCTGACAGGAATATATTGGCAAAAGTCTCAGCTTTTAATATCTGCATTTATGACTAGCCAGCATAGTCAGTGGTATATCCGTTTGGTGCATTTTTTCTGTGATTTTTGTAGTTATGTATGTGTATCATGTATGTGGTGTATTTGCGTGTGTTGCATATATATGTGGATTACGTATATGTAAACATGTGTCGTGAGTAGGGAACCTGTTGTTAAAATTTGAATCCCAGCCCTGTATATACATCTATTTCCTCTTCATCCATAGAGATCACAGTAGGGTTACTCTGACGCCCAGACTCCACCCTAGGCCCACCCACCTAGCCTAATAACTGAAGAATTAGCATAATTAATTACAGGTGCTGCTCTCAGGGCTCACCCGTGTCTCAGCTTGGCCTCACCCTGCAGGGGCAGGCTCTGCCTTTCCATTTATCTGGATCATGCCTGGAGTAGATATTTGCTCTGTTCCTCACCTTGGATTTTGTGCTTGATATCAGGACTATTGTACATCGTGGATGTTCCTGGTGTCTGCTGGTACCAGGTCTGTACTAATCCTTCAGTGTATGGTGCATCGTGGATGTCCCTCGTGTCTGTACTAGGCCTTCAGTGTATGGTGCATCGTGGATGGCCCTCATGTCTGGACTAGGCCTTCAGTATATGGTGCATCGTGGATGGCCCTCATGTCTGTACTAAGCCTTCAGTGTATGGTGCATCGTGGATGGCCCTCGTGTCTGTACTAGGCCTTCAGTGTATGGTGCATCGTGGATGGCCCTCGTGTCTGTACTAAGCCTTCAGTGTATGGTGCATCGTGGATGGCCCTCGTGTCTGTACTAATCCTTCAGTGTATGGTGCATCGTGGATGTCCCTCGTGTCTGTACTAGGCCTTCAGTGTATGGTGCATCGTGGATGGCCCTCATGTCTGGACTAGGCCTTCAGTATATGGTGCATCGTGGATGGCCCTCATGTCTGTACTAATCCTTCAGTGTATGGTGCATCGTGGATGGCCCTCGTGTCTGTACTAGGCCTTCAGTGTATGGTGCATCGTGGATGGCCCTCGTGTCTGTACTAGGCCTTCAGTGTATGGTGCATCGTGGATGGCCCTCGTGTCTGTACTAAGCCTTCAGTGTATGGTGCATCGTGGATGGCCCTCGTGTCTGTACTAGGCCTTCAGTGTATGGTGCATCGTGGATGGCCCTCGTGTCTGTACTAAGCCTTCAGTGTATGGTGCATCGTGGATAGCCCTCGTGTCTGTACTAGGCCTTCAGTGTATGGTGCATCGTGGATGGCCCTCATGTCTGGACTAGGCCTTCAGTATATGGTGCATCGTGGATGGCCCTCATGTCTGTACTAATCCTTCAGTGTATGGTGCATCGTGGATGGCCCTCGTGTCTGTACTAGGCCTTCAGTGTATGGTGCATCGTGGATGTCCCTCATGTCTGTACTAAGCCTTCAGTGTATGGTGCATCGTGGATGTTCCTGGTGTCTGTACTAAGCCTTCAGTGTATGGTGCATCGTGGATGGCCCTCATGTCTGTACTAATCCTTCAGTGTATGGTGCATCGTGGATGTTCCTCGTGTCTGTACTAGGCCTTCAGTGTATGGTGCATCGTGGATGTTCCTCGTGTCTGTACTAAGCCTTCAGTGTATGGTGCATCGTGGATGTTCTTCATGTCTGTACTAAGCCTTCAGTGTATGGTGCATCGTGGATGGCCCTCATGTCTGTACTAAGCCTTCAGTGTATGGTGCATCGTGGATGTCCCTCATGTCTGTACTAAGCCTTCAGTGTATGGTGCATCGTGGATGGCCCTCATGTCTGTACTAAGCCTTCAGTGTATGGTGCATCGTGGATGTTCCTCGTGTCTGTACTAAGCCTTCAGTGTATGGTGCATCGTGGATGGCCCTCGTGTCTGTACTAAGCCTTTAGTGTATGGTGCATCGTGTCTGTACTAGGCCTTCAGTGTATGGTGCATCGTGGCTGTTCTTCATGTCTGTACTAAGCCTTCAGTGTATGGTGCATCGTGTCTGTACTAGGCCTTCAGTGTATGGTGCATCGTGGCTGTTCTTCATGTCTGTACTAAGCCTTCAGTGTATGGTGCATCGTGGATGGCCCTCGTGTCTGTACTAGGCCTTCAGTGTATGGTGCATCGTGGATGTTCCTCGTGTCTGTACTAAGCCTTCAGTGTATGGTGCATCGTGGATGTCCCTCGTGTCTGTACTAAGCCTTCAGTGTATGGTGCATCGTGGATGTCCCTCATGTCTGTACTAAGCCTTCAGTGTATGATGCATCGTGGATGGCCCTCATGTCTGTACTAAGCCTTCAGTGTATGGTGCATCGTGGATGTTCCTCGTGTCTGTACTAAGCCTTCAGTGTATGGTGCATCGTGGATGGCCCTCGTGTCTGTACTAAGCCTTCAGTGTATGGTGCATCGTGTCTGTACTAGGCCTTCAGTGTATGGTGCATCGTGGCTGTTCTTCATGTCTGTACTACGCCTTCAGTGTATGGTGCATCGTGGCTGTTCTTCATGTCTGTACTAAGCCTTCAGTGTATGGTGCATCGTGGCTGTTCTTCATGTCTGTACTAAGCCTTCAGTGTATGGTGCATCGTGGATGTCCCTCATGTCTGTACTAAGCCTTCAGTGTATGGTGCATCGTGGATGTCCCTCATGTCTGTAGTAAGCCTTCAGTGTATGGTGCATCGTGGATGGCCCTCGTGTCTGTACTAAGCCTTCAGTGTATGGTGCATCGTGGATGGCCCTCGTGTCTGTACTAAGCCTTCAGTGTATGGTGCATCGTGGATGGCCCTCGTGTCTGTACTAAGCCTTCAGTGTATGGTGCATCGTGGATGGCCCTCGAGTCTGTACTAAGCCTTCAGTGTATGGTGCATCGTGGATGGCCCTCGTGTCTGTACTAAGCCTTCAGTGTATGGTGCATCGTGTCTGTACTAGGCCTTCAGTGTATGGTGCATCGTGGCTGTTCTTCATGTCTGTACTAAGCCTTCAGTGTATGGTGCATCGTGGCTGTTCTTCATGTCTGTACTAAGCCTTCAGTGTATGGTGCATCGTGGCTGTTCTTCATGTCTGTACTAAGCCTTCAGTGTATGGTGCATCGTGGATGTCCCTCATGTCTGTACTAAGCCTTCAGTGTATGGTGCATCGTGGATGTCCCTCATGTCTGTAGTAAGCCTTCAGTGTATGGTGCATCGTGGATGGCCCTCGTGTCTGTACTAAGCCTTCAGTGTATGGTGCATCGTGGATGGCCCTCGTGTCTGTACTAAGCCTTCAGTGTATGGTGCATCGTGGATGGCCCTCGTGTCTGTACTAAGCCTTCAGTGTATGGTGCATCGTGGATGGCCCTCGTGTCTGTACTAAGCCTTCAGTGTATGGTGCATCGTGGATGGCCCTCGTGTCTGTACTAAGCCTTCAGTGTATGGTGCATCGTGGATGGCCCTCGTGTCTGTACTAAGCCTTCAGTGTATGGTGCATCGTGGATGGCCCTCGTGTCTGTACTAAGCCTTCAGTGTATGGTGCATCGTGGATGTTCCTCGTGTCTGTACTAAGCCTTCAGTGTATGGTGCATCGTGGATGGCCCTCGTGTCTGTACTAAGCCTTCAGTGTATGGTGCATCGTGGATGTTCCTCGTGTCTGTACTAAGCCTTCAGTGTATGGTGCATCGTGGCTGTTCTTCGTGTCTGTACTAAGCCTTCAGTGTATGGTGCATCGTGGATGGCCCTCGTGTCTGTACTAAGCCTTCAGTGTATGGTGCATCGTGGATGGCCCTCATGTCTGTACTAAGCCTTCAGTGTATGGTGCATCGTGGATGGCCCTCGTGTCTGTACTAAGCCTTCAGTGTATGGTGCATCGTGGATGGCCCTCGTGTCTGTACTAAGCCTTCAGTGTATGGTGCATCGTGGATGGCCCTCGTGTCTGTACTAAGCCTTCAGTGTATGGTGCATCGTGGATGGCCCTCGTGTCTGTACTAGGCCTTCAGTGTATGGTGCATCGTGGCTGTTCTTCATGTCTGTACTAAGCCTTCAGTGTATGGTGCATCGTGGCTGTTCTTCATGTCTGTACTAGGCCTTCAGTGTATGGTGCATCGTGGATGTCCCTCGTGTCTGTACTAGGCCTTCAGTGTATGGTGCATCGTGGATGTCCCTCGTGTCTGTACTAAGCCTTCAGTGTATGGTGCATCATGGATGTTCTTCATGTCTGTACTAAGCCTTCAGTGTATGGTGCATCATGGATGGCCCTCGTGTCTGTACTAAGCCTTCAGTGTATGGTGCATCGTGGATGGCCCTCGTGTCTGTACTAAGCCTTCAGTGTATGGTGCATCGTGGATGGCCCTCGTGTCTGTACTAAGCCTTCAGTGTATGGTGCATCGTGGATGGCCCTCGTGTCTGTACTAGGCCTTCAGTGTATGGTGCATCGTGGATGGCCCTCATGTCTGTACTAATCCTTCAGTGTATGGTGCATCGTGGATGTTCCTCATGTCTGTACTAAGCCTTCAGTGTATGGTGCATCGTGGATGGCCCTCGTGTCTGTACTAAGCCTTCAGTGTATGGTGCATCGTGGATGTTCCTCGTGTCTGTACTAAGCCTTCAGTGTATGGTGCATCGTGGCTGTTCTTCGTGTCTGTACTAAGCCTTCAGTGTATGGTGCATCGTGGATGGCCCTCGTGTCTGTACTAAGCCTTCAGTGTATGGTGCATCGTGGATGGCCCTCATGTCTGTACTAAGCCTTCAGTGTATGGTGCATCGTGGATGGCCCTCGTGTCTGTACTAAGCCTTCAGTGTATGGTGCATCGTGGATGGCCCTCGTGTCTGTACTAAGCCTTCAGTGTATGGTGCATCGTGGATGGCCCTCTTGTCTGTACTAAGCCTTCAGTGTATGGTGCATCGTGGATGGCCCTCGTGTCTGTACTAGGCCTTCAGTGTATGGTGCATCGTGGCTGTTCTTCATGTCTGTACTAAGCCTTCAGTGTATGGTGCATCGTGGCTGTTCTTCATGTCTGTACTAGGCCTTCAGTGTATGGTGCATCGTGGATGTCCCTCGTGTCTGTACTAGGCCTTCAGTGTATGGTGCATCGTGGATGTCCCTCGTGTCTGTACTAAGCCTTCAGTGTATGGTGCATCATGGATGTTCTTCATGTCTGTACTAAGCCTTCAGTGTATGGTGCATCATGGATGGCCCTCGTGTCTGTACTAAGCCTTCAGTGTATGGTGCATCGTGGATGGCCCTCGTGTCTGTACTAAGCCTTCAGTGTATGGTGCATCGTGGATGGCCCTCGTGTCTGTACTAAGCCTTCAGTGTATGGTGCATCGTGGATGGCCCTCGTGTCTGTACTAGGCCTTCAGTGTATGGTGCATCGTGGATGGCCCTCATGTCTGTACTAATCCTTCAGTGTATGGTGCATCGTGGATGTTCCTCGTGTCTGTACTAAGCCTTCAGTGTATGGTGCATCGTGGATGGCCCTCGTGTCTGTACTAAGCCTTTAGTGTATGGTGCATCGTGGATGTTCCTCGTGTCTGTACTAAGCCTTCAGTGTATGGTGCATCGTGGATGGCCCTCGTGTCTGTACTAAGCCTTCAGTGTATGGTGCATCGTGGATGTTCCTCGTGTCTGTACTAAGCCTTCAGTGTATGGTGCATCGTGGATGTTCCTGATTGGTGTTGAGAGAACTTGTGTTTTCAAGTTTGGGGAACAAGGTTCGGGTTATCTAAGAAGTCTGTTATGGATTCCGCTATAAGTTATGGTGCGTGGTAGTGGATTCCATAACGGAGTTCTTGGATAACCCGAAGCTTGTACACAGAACTTCAAAACAGAAGTTTGCTCAGCACTATTCCTGATGTTTGCTGGTAGAGATGAGCACAGTTTACAAAAATCAGGTTGTCTCTTTCCCAAATTTTTATTTTTTAATTTGTTTTAATCCGATTCCGAATTAATTTGTTATGAAGCACATTAAACCAGGTTTATTCCAGCCTGCCAGTTAAACTATAGGGCAGGGATGCACACCCTACAGCCGGGGCGGCCACATGTGGCCCTTGATATCCTTCTGTGTGGCCCCCAATCATCTGGTGAAAGACTTCTACAGTCAGGTCCATAAATATAGGGACATGGACACAATTCTAACATTTTTGGCTCTATACACCACCACAATGGATTTGAAATGAAACTGACAAGATGTGCTGTCCCCGCAGGCTGTCGGCTGTCCCCGCAGGCTGTCGGCTGTCCCCGCAGGCTGTCGGCTGTCCCCGCAGGCTGTCGGCTGTCCCCGCAGGCTGTCGGCTGTCCCCGCAGGCTGTCGGCTGTCCCCGCAGGCTGTCGGCTGTCCCCGCAGGCTGTCGGCTGTCCCCGCAGGCTGTCGGCTGTAATTTGAGGTATTTACATCCAAATCTTGTTCGTTACATTTCGAATCCATTGTGGTGGTGAATAGAGCCAAAAATGTTAGAATTGTGTCCGTGTCCCAATATTTCTGGAGCTGACTGTATATGGCCTAGCGAATCCTCAGCTGACCCTAGCTAAACAGAGACCTGTACACGGACGGACGCTCCCGCCATTACTGAGGTGTATAGACCTGTACACGGACGGACGCTCCCGCCATTACTGAGGTGTATAGACCTGTACACGGACGGACGCTCCCGCCATTACTGAGGTGTATAGACCTGTACACGGACGGAGGCTCCCGCCATTACTGAGGTGTATAGACCGGTACACGGACGGACGCTCCCGCCATTACTGAGGCGTATAGACCTGTACACGGACGGACGCTCCCGCCATTACTGAGGCGTATAGACCGGTACACGGACGGAGGCTCCCGCCATTACTGAGGCGTATAGACCTGCACACGGACGGAGGCTCCCGCCATTACTGAGGCGTATAGACCTGTACACGGACGGAGGCTCCCGCCATTACTGAGGCGTATAGACCTGTACACGGACGGAGGCTCCCGCCATTACTGAGGTGTATAGACCTGTACACGGACGGAGGCTCCCGCCATTACTGAGGCGTATAGACCTGTACACGGACGGAGGCTCCCGCCATTACTGAGGCGTATAGACCTGTACACGGACGGACGCTCCCGCCATTACTGAGGCGTATAGACCTGTACACGGACGGAGGCTCCCGCCATTACTGAGGCGTATAGACCTGTACACGGACGGAGGCTCCCGCCATTACTGAGGCGTATAGACCTGTACACGGACGGAGGCTCCCGCCATTACTGAGGCGTATAGACCTGTACACGGACGGAGGCTCCCGCCATTACTGAGGCGTATAGACCTGTACACGGACGGAGGCTCCCGCCATTACTGAGGCGTATAGACCTGTACACGGACGGAGGCTCCCGCCATTACTGAGGTGTATAGACCTGTACACGGACGGACGCTCCCGCCATTACTGAGGTGTATAGACCTGTACACGGACGGAGGCTCCCGCCATTACTGAGGCGTATAGACCTGTACACGGACGGAGGCTCCCGCCATTACTGAGGCGTATAGACCTGTACACGGACGGAGGCTCCCGCCATTACTGAGGCGTATAGACCTGTACACGGACGGAGGCTCCCGCCATTACTGAGGTGTATAGACCTGTATACGGACGGACGCTCCCGCCATTACTGAGGTGTATAGACCTGTACACGGACGGAGGCTCCCGCCATTACTGAGGTGTATAGACCTGTACACGGACGGAGGCTCCCGCCATTACTGAGGTGTATAGACCTGTACACGGACGGACGCTCCCGCCATTACTGAGGTGTATAGACCTGTACACGGACGGAGGCTCCCGCCATTACTGAGGCGTATAGACCTGTACACGGACGGACGCTCCCGCCATTACTGAGGTGTATAGACCTGTACACGGACGGACGCTCCCGCCATTACTGAGGCGTATAGACCTGTACACGGACGGACGCTCCCGCCATTACTGAGGTGTATAGACCTGTACACGGACGGACGCTCCCGCCATTACTGAGGCGTATAGATCTGTACACGGACGGACGCTCCCGCCATTACTGAGGTGTATAGACCTGTACACGGACGGAGGCTCCCGCCATTACTGAGGCGTATAGACCTGTACACGGACGGACGCTCCCGCCATTACTGAGGCGTATAGACCTGTACACGGACGGACGCTCCCGCCATTACTGAGGTGTATAGACCTGTACACGGACGGAGGCTCCCGCCATTACTGAGGTGTATAGACCTGTACACGGACGGACGCTCCCGCCATTACTGAGGCGTATAGACCTGTACACGGACGGACGCTCCCGCCATTACTGAGGTGTATAGACCTGTACACGGACGGACGCTCCCGCCATTACTGAGGCGTATAGACCTGTACACGGACGGACGCTCCCGCCATTACTGAGGTGTATAGACCTGTACACGGACGGACGCTCCCGCCATTACTGAGGTGTATAGACCTGTATACGGACGGAGGCTCCCGCCATTACTGAGGTGTATAGACCTGTACACGGACGGAGGCTCCCGCCATTACTGAGGTGTATAGACCTGTACACGGACGGAGGCTCCCGCCATTACTGAGGCGTATAGACCTGTACACGGACGGAGGCTCCCGCCATTACTGAGGTGTATAGACCTGTACACGGATGGAGGCTCCCGCCATTACTGAGGCGTATAGACCTGTACACGGACGGAGGCTCCCGCCATTACTGAGGTGTATAGACCTGTATACGGACGGAGGCTCCCGCCATTACTGAGGTGTATAGACCTGTACACGGACGGAGGCTCCCGCCATTACTGAGGTGTATAGACCTGTACACGGACGGAGGCTCCCGCCATTACTGAGGTGTATAGACCTGTACACGGACGGAGGCTCCCGCCATTACTGAGGTGTATAGACCTGTACACGGACGGAGGCTCCCGCCATTACTGAGGTGTATAGACCTGTACACGGACGGAGGCTCCCGCCATTACTGAGGTGTATAGACCTGTATACGGACGGAGGCTCCCGCCATTACTGAGGTGTATAGACCTGTACACGGACGGAGGCTCCCGCCATTACTGAGGTGTATAGACCTGTACACGGACGGAGGCTCCCGCCATTACTGAGGCGTATAGACCTGTACACGGACAGAGGCTCCCGCCATTACTGAGGTGTATAGACCTGTACACGGACGGACGCTCCCGCCATTACTGAGGTGTATAGACCTGTATACGGACGGAGGCTCCCGCCATTACTGAGGTGTATAGACCTGTACACGGACGGAGGCTCCCGCCATTACTGAGGTGTATAGACCTGTACACGGACGGAGGCTCCCGCCATTACTGAGGTGTATAGACCTGTATACGGACGGAGGCTCCCGCCATTACTGAGGTGAGGTGACATCTGACGTTTCTCTCGTCTTGTCATTCTGTGGCTGAAGTCTAGGGGGCGGGGCTTCGGTTCGTGTTGTAATGGCCGCGCCCCCTAAACAACCGGATTTAGGCGGGAAGAAGGAGCCAAGGAGGTCGGAGCAGGTGCACGATTGTTTAGAGGGCGGAGCTGTTATGGGAGTGCACGCTCTGGGGGCGGGAACTGGTACGGAGGTAGCTTGTGCCTGGTACAGGGGGTGGGCGGGGTTGTCCATGGGATGGGCGTGTGTTACTAGAGGGGAGGAGCCGCTGTTATCTCGGGCCCGTTGGACGCTCCGGATGAGGCGCAGTATGCAGTCTGCTCTGCTCCTCCTCATCGTGTGTACTGCCGGTGAGCCGTGTCATGTGTGCCTCCTGTGGGACGTGACCTCCTCCTCCGTCATGTGTAGTCTCCTCCCTGTCATGTGTGCCTCCTGTGTGACCTCCTCCCCAGTCGTGTCATGTGTGCCTCCTGTGTGACCTCCTCCCCAGTCGTGTCATGTGTGCCTCCTGTGTGACCTCCTCCCCAGTCGTGTCATGTGTGCCTCCTGTGGGACGTGACCTCCTCCTCCCTCATGTGTAATATGTGCCTCCCCAGTCATGTCAAGTGTGACCTCCTCCTCCTCCCTGTCATGTGTGACCTCCTCCTCCTCCCTGTCATGTGTGACCTCCTCCTCCCTGTCATGTGTGACCTCCTCCTCCTCCTCCCTGTCATGTGTGACCTCCTCCTCCTCCTCCCTGTCATGTGTGACCTCCTCCTCCTCCTCCCTGTCATGTGTGACCTCCTCCTCCTCCCTGTCATGTGTGACCGCCTCCTCCTCCTCCCTGTCATGTGACCTCCTCCTCCTCCTCCCTGTCATGTGTGACCTCCTCCTCCTCCCTGTCATGTGTGACCGCCTCCTCCTCCTCCCTGTCATGTGTGACCTCCTCCTCCTCCCTGTCATGTGTGACCGCCTCCTCCTCCCTCTCCTCCCTGTCGTGTGTGACCGCCTCCTCCTCCCTCTCCTCCCTGTCGTGTGTGGCCGCCTCCTCCTCCCTCTCCTCCCTGTCGCGTGTGGCCGCCTCCTCCTCCCTCTCCTCCCTGTCGTGTGTGGCCGCCTCCTCCTCCCTCTCCTCCCTGTCGTGTGTGACCGCCTCCTCCTCCCTCTCCTCCCTGTCGTGTGTGACCGCCTCCTCCTCCCTCTCCTCCCTGTCGTGTGTGGCCGCCTCCTCCTCCCTCTCCTCCCTGTCGTGTGTGACCGCCTCCTCCTCCCTCTCCTCCCTGTCGTGTGTGGCCGCCTCCTCCTCCCTCTCCTCCCTGTCGTGTGTGGCCGCCTCCTCCTCCCTCTCCTCCCTGTCGTGTGTGGCCGCCTCCTCCTCCCTGTCATGTGTGACCTCCTCCTCCTCCCTGTCATGTGTGACCTCCTCCTCCCTGTCGTGTGTGGCCGCCTCCTCCTCCCTCTCCTCCCTGTCGTGTGTGGCCGCCTCCTCCTCCCTCTCCTCCCTGTCGTGTGTGACCGCCTCCTCCTCCCTCTCCTCCCTGTCGTGTGTGGCCGCCTCCTCCTCCCTCTCCTCCCTGTCGTGTGTGGCCGCCTCCTCCTCCCTCTCCTCCCTGTCGTGTGTGGCCGCCTCCTCCTCCCTCTCCTCCCTGTCGTGTGTGGCCGCCTCCTCCTCCCTCTCCTCCCTGTCGTGTGTGTCCGCCTCCTCCTCCCTGTCCTCCCTGTCTTGTGTGGCCGCCTCCTCCTCCCTGTCTTGTGTGACCTCCTCCTCCTCCCTGTCATGTGTGACCTCCTCCTCCCTGTCATGTGTGACCTCCTCCTCCCTGTCATGTGTGACCTCCTCCTCCTCCTCCCTGTCATGTGTGACCTCCTCCTCCTCCTCCCTGTCATGTGTGACCTCCTCCTCCTCCTCCCTGTCATGTGTGACCTCCTCCTCCTCCCTGTCATGTGTGACCGCCTCCTCCTCCTCCCTGTCATGTGACCTCCTCCTCCTCCTCCCTGTCATGTGTGACCTCCTCCTCCTCCCTGTCATGTGTGACCGCCTCCTCCTCCTCCCTGTCATGTGTGACCTCCTCCTCCTCCCTGTCATGTGTGACCGCCTCCTCCTCCCTCTCCTCCCTGTCGTGTGTGGCCGCCTCCTCCTCCCTCTCCTCCCTGTCGTGTGTGGCCGCCTCCTCCTCCCTCTCCTCCCTGTCGTGTGTGGCCGCCTCCTCCTCCCTCTCCTCCCTGTCGTGTGTGGCCGCCTCCTCCTCCCTCTCCTCCCTGTCGTGTGTGGCCGCCTCCTCCTCCCTCTCCTCCCTGTCGTGTGTGGCCGCCTCCTCCTCCCTCTCCTCCCTGTCGTGTGTGGCCGCCTCCTCCTCCCTCTCCTCCCTGTCGTGTGTGGCCGCCTCCTCCTCCCTCTCCTCCCTGTCGTGTGTGGCCGCCTCCTCCTCCCTCTCCTCCCTGTCGTGTGTGGCCGCCTCCTCCTCCCTCTCCTCCCTGTCGTGTGTGGCCGCCTCCTCCTCCCTCTCCTCCCTGTCGTGTGTGGCCGCCTCCTCCTCCCTCTCCTCCCTGTCGTGTGTGGCCGCCTCCTCCTCCCTCTCCTCCCTGTCGTGTGTGGCCGCCTCCTCCTCCCTCTCCTCCCTGTCGTGTGTGGCCGCCTCCTCCTCCCTCTCCTCCCTGTCGTGTGTGGCCGCCTCCTCCTCCCTCTCCTCCCTGTCGTGTGTGGCCGCCTCCTCCTCCCTCTCCTCCCTGTCGTGTGTGGCCGCCTCCTCCTCCCTCTCCTCCCTGTCGTGTGTGGCCGCCTCCTCCTCCCTCTCCTCCCTGTCGTGTGTGGCCGCCTCCTCCTCCCTCTCCTCCCTGTCGTGTGTGGCCGCCTCCTCCTCCCTCTCCTCCCTGTCGTGTGTGGCCGCCTCCTCCTCCCTCTCCTCCCTGTCGTGTGTGGCCGCCTCCTCCTCCCTCTCCTCCCTGTCGTGTGTGGCCGCCTCCTCCTCCCTCTCCTCCCTGTCGTGTGTGGCCGCCTCCTCCTCCCTCTCCTCCCTGTCGTGTGTGGCCGCCTCCTCCTCCCTCTCCTCCCTGTCGTGTGTGGCCGCCTCCTCCTCCCTCTCCTCCCTGTCGTGTGTGGCCGCCTCCTCCTCCCTCTCCTCCCTGTCGTGTGTGGCCGCCTCCTCCTCCCTCTCCTCCCTGTCGTGTGTGGCCGCCTCCTCCTCCCTCTCCTCCCTGTCGTGTGTGGCCGCCTCCTCCTCCCTCTCCTCCCTGTCGTGTGTGGCCGCCTCCTCCTCCCTCTCCTCCCTGTCGTGTGTGGCCGCCTCCTCCTCCCTCTCCTCCCTGTCGTGTGTGGCCGCCTCCTCCTCCCTCTCCTCCCTGTCGTGTGTGGCCGCCTCCTCCTCCCTCTCCTCCCTGTCGTGTGTGGCCGCCTCCTCCTCCCTCTCCTCCCTGTCGTGTGTGGCCGCCTCCTCCTCCCTCTCCTCCCTGTCGTGTGTGGCCGCCTCCTCCTCCCTCTCCTCCCTGTCGTGTGTGGCCGCCTCCTCCTCCCTCTCCTCCCTGTCGTGTGGTGGCCGCCTCCTCCTCCCTCTCCTCCCTGTCGTGTGTGGCCGCCTCCTCCTCCCTCTCCTCCCTGTCGTGTGTGGCCGCCTCCTCCTCCCTCTCCTCCCTGTCGTGTGTGGCCGCCTCCTCCCTCCTCCCTGTCGTGTGTGGCCGCCTCCTCCTCCCTCTCCTCCCTGTCGTGTGTGGCCGCCTCCTCCTCCCTCTCCTCCCTGTCGTGTGGGCCGCCTCCTCCTCCCTCTCCTCCCTGTCGTGTGTGGCCGCCTCCTCCTCCCTCTCCTCCTCTGTCGTGTGTGGCCGCCTCCTCCTCCCTCTCCTCCCTGTCGTGTGTGGCCGCCTCCTCCTCCCTCTCCTCCCTGTCGTGTGTGGCCGCCTCCTCCTCCCTCTCCTCCCTGTCGTGTGTGGCCGCCTCCTCCTCCCTCTCCTCCCTGTCGTGTGTGGCCGCCTCCTCCTCCCTCTCCTCCCTGTCGTGTGTGGCCGCCTCCTCCTCCCTCTCCTCCCTGTCGTGTGTGGCCGCCTCCTCCTCCCTCTCCTCCCTGTCGTGTGTGGCCGCCTCCTCCTCCCTCTCCTCCCTGTCGTGTGTGGCCGCCTCCTCCTCCCTCTCCTCCCTGTCGTGTGTGGCCGCCTCCTCCTCCCTCTCCTCCCTGTCGTGTGTGGCCGCCTCCTCCTCCCTCTCCTCCCTGTCGTGTGTGGCCGCCTCCTCCTCCCTCTCCTCCCTGTCGTGTGTGGCCGCCTCCTCCTCCCTCTCCTCCCTGTCGTGTGTGGCCGCCTCCTCCTCCCTCTCCTCCCTGTCGTGTGTGGCCGCTCCTCCTCCCTCTCCTCCCTGTCGTGTGTGGCCGCCTCCTCCTCCCTCTCCTCCCTGTCGTGTGTGGCCGCCTCCTCCTCCCTCTCCTCCCTGTCGTGTGTGGCCGCCTCCTCCTCCCTCTCCTCCCTGTCGTGTGTGGCCGCCTCCTCCTCCCTCTCCTCCCTGTCGTGTGTGGCCGCCTCCTCCTCCCTCTCCTCCCTGTCGTGTGTGGCCGCCTCCTCCTCCCTCTCCTCCCTGTCGTGTGTGGCCGCCTCCTCCTCCCTCTCCTCCCTGTCGTGTGTGGCCGCCTCCTCCTCCCTCTCCTCCCTGTCGTGTGTGACCTCCTCCTCCTCCTCCTCCCTGTCATGTGTGATTTGACCTCTCTGTGGAGTAGTAATTGTCTTCTGTGTTTCAGGGTGGTGTGCTGGCCGGGAGGTGAAGGTTCCTGGGGGCCCCCTGTACCGTGTGGAGGGGGTGGCGGTCTCCATCCCCTGTAATGTCAGTGGCTATGAGGGCCCGGCGGTGCAGAACTTTGAGTGGTTTGTGTACCGTCCCGGGGCTCCCGACATCTCCATTGCCATTGTCAGCACAAAGGACCCCAACTTCTCCTACGCTGTCTTCAGGCCGCGAGTCGCCAGCGGAGACGTCTCCATCCACCGCCTTGGCGCGGACAGTGTGGAACTCCGCATCCAGCGCCTGCGCAAGGAAGATGAAGGCGTCTACGAGTGCTACACGCCAACCACCGACGCCCGCTACCTGGGGAGCTACAGCGCCAAGATCGCCATGACGGGTGAGTGCCGGTATCATCCATGTCTCACTCCCGGTGGTGGTGCTGAGACTCGTCCATTCCACGCTGCGGGGGGCTGCACCGAGGCTCTTCCATGTCTCGCTGGCAGTGTTGTGTGTGTGTGTAATATGAGGCACTGGTGGTGGCGGCCGCCTGCTGGTGGGTGCTCGTCTATATGCGATTCAGAGTTTAGTAGGAGGATAGTTAGCGAGGTCCGCCTCCAGTGTTTTGGGGATATTTTCTGGATGTCTTTGATGTGCTCCAGGCGTCCGGTTGTGTTAGTCGTCTTCTCTTATACACATCATGAATGAATTGTTTTGGAAGTTTTCTTCCAGAAGTCCTCATCGTATGGCTTTCTATTGACTGTATGGTCTTGTGTGGTGGAAGGGTTTTGTTGGGGTGCAGGAGAGCTGTCTTATCAGATAATGAAGATGTTGTCTCTATATATCTCCTGGAGTAGATGATCTCCTCTTAATATCTGGGATGGTTCCCGATATGATGTTCTTCAGACTCGCCCATGAAGAGATCTGCAGAGGATGGCGCTTCTCCTGTCCCCATAGCTGTCCCTTTACACTAGGGATCGACCGATATAGATTTTTTTAGGGCCGATACCGATAATTTGTGAACTTTCAGGCCGATAGCCGATAATTTATACCGATATATTCTGGGAATTTTCATTTTTTTTTTTTTTTGTAAATCTTTCTTTTTCATTTATACTTAATATTTTGGTGTTTTGTTTTTATTTTTGCAACTTTTTTTTTTTTTTTACTAACTTTTAGCCCCCTTAGGGACTAGAACCCTTGTCCTATTCACCCTGATAGATCTCTATCAGGGTGAATAGGAGCTCACACTCTCCCTGCTGCTCTGTGCTCTGTGCACACAGCAGCAGGATGGTTACTATGGCAGCCAGGGATTCAGCAGTGTCTGATAGATCTCTACCAGGGCGAATAGGAGCTCACACTGTCCCTGCTGTCCTGTGCTCTGTGCACACAGCAGCAGGGAGGTTACCATGGCAGCCAGGGCTTCAGTAGTGTCTGATAGATCTCTATCAGGGTGAATAGGAGCTCACACTGTCCCTGCTGCCCTGTGCATAGTACACACAGCATCAGGGAGCTGACCATAGCATCCAGGGCTTCAGTAGTGTCTGATAGATCTCTATCAGGGTGAATAGGAGCTCACACTGTCCCTGCTGTCCTGTGCATAGTGCACACAGCAGCAGGGAGGTTACCATGGCAGCCAGGGCTTCAGTAGTGTCTGATAGATCTCTATCAGGGTGAATAGGAGCTCACACTGTCCCTGCTGTCCTGTGCTCTGTGCACACAGCAGCAGGGAGGTTACCATGGCAGCCAGGGCTTCAGTAGTGTCTGATAGATCTCTATCAGGGTGAATAGGAGCTCACACTGTCCCTGCTGTCCTGTGCATAGTGCACACAGCAGCAGGGAGGTGACCATAGCATCCAGGGCTTCAGTAGTGTCTGATAGATCTCTATCAGGGTGAATAGGAGCTCACACTGTCCCTGCTGTCCTGTGCATAGTGCACACAGCATCAGGGAGCTGACCATGGCAGCCAGGGCTTCAGTAGTGTCTGATAGATCTCTATCAGGGTGAATAGGAGCTCACACTGTCCCTGCTGTCCTGTGCATAGTGCACACAGCAGTAGGGAGGTTACCATGGCAGCCAGGGCTTCAGTAGTGTCTGATAGATCTCTATCAGGGTGAATAGGAGCTCACACTGTCCCTGCTGCCCTGTGCATAGTACACACAGCAGCAGGGAGGTGACCATAGCATCCAGGGCTTCAGTAGTGTCTGATAGATCTCTATCAGGGTGAATAGGAGCTCACACTGTCCCTGCTGTCCTGTGCATAGTGCACACAGCATCAGGGAGATGACCATGGCAGCCAGGGCTTCAGTAGTGTCTGATAGATCTCTATCAGGGTGAATAGGAGCGCACACTGTCCCTGCTGCCCTGTGCATAGTACACACAGCAGCAGGGAGGTGACCATAGCATCCAGGGCTTCAGTAGTGTCTGATAGATCTCTATCAGGGTGAATAGGAGCTCACACTGTCCCTGCTGTCCTGTGCATAGTGCACACCGTAGCAGGGAGGTTACCATGGCAGCCAGGGCTTCAGTAGTGTCTGATAGATCTCTATCAGGGTGAATAGGAGCTCACACTGTCCCTGCTGTCCTGTGCATAGTGCACACAGCAGCAGGGAGGTTACCATGGCAGCCAGGGCTTCAGTAGTGTCTGATAGATCTCTATCAGGGTGAATAGGAGCTCACACTGTCCCTGCTGTCCTGTGCATAGTGCACACCGTAGCAGGGAGGTTACCATGGCAGCCAGGGCTTCAGTAGTGTCTGATAGATCTCTATCAGGGTGAATAGGAGCTCACACTGTCCCTGCTGTCCTGTGTATAGTGCACACAGCAGCAGGGAGCTGACCATGGCAGCCAGGGCTTCAGTAGTGTCTGATAGAGATCTATCAGGGTGAATAGGGGCTCACACTGTCCCTGCTGCTCTGTGCACACAGCAGCAGGGAGGTTACCATAGCATCCAGGGCTTCAGTAGTGTCTGATAGATCTCTATCAGGGTGAATAGGAGCTCACACTGTCCCTGCTGCTCTGTGCACACAGCAGCAGTGAGGTTACCATAGCATCCAGGGCTTCAATAGCATCCTGGCTGCCATGGTAACTGATCGGAGCCCCAGCATTACACTGCTGGGGCTCCGCTCGGAGGAGCAAGGAAGAGGGGATCCTGTGGAGGGGCGCACTGCGCCACCAATGTCTAATACTTGGCTAGGGGGGGGGGGCGCACTGCACCACCAATGAAGCTTAATCTCTCATTTATTCATATACAGGAGGCGGGAGCTGCAGTATCACATAGCCGGCTTCCGACCTCTATGAGCAATAGCTGCGATCCGCGGCACCTGAGGGGTTAACTACCGCAGATCGCAGCTACTGCTCATAGAGGTCGGGAGCCGGCTATGTGATACTGCAGCTCCCGCCTCCTGTATATGAATGAATGAGAGATTAAGCTTCATTAGTGGCGCAGTGGCCATAGCTCCTCCCCTTCTCTTCTCCTCCCTCCTCTTATTGGCGGCTGCAGCAGCACAGGGGGAGGAGACGCTGCTAAGGGGAACACGGAGAGAGCTGTCAGCAGCGCGATCTGTGTTCCCCATACGCTATCGGAATATCAGCAAAATAGATGCCGATAGCGGTCAAAATCCTGAATATTGGCCGAAAAGATCGGTAAATCCGATAATCGGTCGATCCCTACTTTACACTGGGGATATATTGATTTGTTATATAGGACAGAATTATTTTTTAGTAAGGAGATCGGCCTGTGATGGGTGGAGGGTCGAGTTGGTGTTTCTTGCGCTATGTATTCCAAGCTCATGTAGAGGACATAACTGGGCAGCCGTTCCATGGCGTGCAGCTCCTGAACCAGCCAGCTGGAGTCGTGGAGGCAGCTCGGGAGGAACAGGTCTAAGTGGTGGGATGGATGGAGGTAATTGGTTGTCCGGGGGTCGGTGATAGAAGTATGGTGTGCACGGGTTCCTTGGCATTAAGAAGTTTCTTTTTCCTTTTTTGAAAGTATATTTTATGTTGACTGCGGTTTTATTTTTATTTTTTGATATATATATATATATATATATATATATATATATATATATATATATATATATATATATATATATATATAATTTTTTTTTTACTAGTTTATTTAACCTTTGATAACCTTTTGGGATGATCTTCTGATATACACTGTCGCTTCCTGTCCGTAGTCCACATGTCTGGTATCACTATCCCACCGACGGTTATTCCGTTTTATTCAGGTCTCCTCTGTAGTTGATCTCCTGATGTTTGTCTGTAGTATGTTTTAGATGGATTTTTTTTTATATTTTCAACCTCCAAAATGTCTTTATTGTAAGATTTCTTCAGAATGTCTTCAGGTCAGTGTATGATTCCAGAGGCTTACTATCTTACAGGCCCCTCCATAACAGACTTGTTTGGTGTGCTGTGTGGATCGGGGTTCTTTTAGGGCTGTTGGAGAGGTTGAAGGTTGTAACCGTGGATCAGGGTTCTTTTAGGCCTATGGGGGGGGGCACTGTTGGAGAGGTTAAAGGTTGTAACCGTGGATTGGGGTTCTCTTTTAGGGCTGTTGGGGGGGTGCTTCAGACGTTTTCCCCTGTTGGTCCCCTCTCCTCTCGGTGTAGCTCTTTTCCTGGTGTAGGTTTGTAGTATTGTGTGACATATTTTCCCAGAAAATGTTGTGTTTTTCTTCAAGGTATAGAAAAGGAACGAGTTGGAGGAGGACCTTGAGTTGTCAGAATGGTAGCGGATGTAGTCGTGTGGAAGCTGAGGGTATCTATGGCTGTACTGGGATGTTTGGCGGTAGTAGCTGACGACCCTCCTGTGAAGGTGTAAGATGTAGTCAGGTTGTCAAAGGGGTTTATTTCTGGAGGAAAGGTAGGGTGATCAAGTATCGGACATGACTGGGATGAAACGGGTGTCATTTCTCCGTTTGGTGCAGTGAAGTGGGGGGTGTCCTGTCACCTTTCTCTGTAGACGTTCTGACATTTTGTGGGTCCTGCACAATGGTGGTGGTGGGGTTATTGTGTCTTCTCCATGTCTTTGATCTGAGCTGGTGAGGGTGAGAAGATCTGTGGAGATTGGCTGGTTCTGTGTGCGCTGCAGTCAGGGATTCCCATTCATATGTGAAGTTGGGGGGGGGGGGGCAGCTCTAATCCATCCCATTGGGGCTACGTTCTCCATAATTATACCGAATAGGACGTCTAGTTGATGAGAGTTCACTTTTCAAAAGTTTTGAGTAGCTTCAGCATTTTGTTAGTGTCTCCAATTCTGATATTGTCTGTGCGGCCGTTTTATCGGAGCGGTGGATCGGATTACCAGGTGTTTTCCTTGTTTTCTTGTTTCCACGCTGGGGCTCATCCATTCCACACTACAGGGGTGCTGACGCTTATCCATTCCACCCTGCAGGGGGCGCTCTAAAGCTCGTTCTTCTGTCTTGCAGTGCTCCCGGACACCCTGCAGGTCTCTTCTAAAGGGATGAATAAGGGTCGTGTGTCGTCCCCGCTGCAGCTCCACCTGGTGGAGGGGCGAGAGCTGCACCTGTCCTGTTGGGCGCTGGCCACCACTTCGCAGCACACCCACCTCTCTGTGTCCTTTGGGGTCAGCGCCCCCGGCGCTCCAGTTGGACGGGACACTCTGCAGGACATCATTTCTGTGCGCTGGGACTTCAGCGTGGAGCCGGCCCGCTACAGGGAGCGCTACCTCAATGAGGAGATCCGGGTGGAGAAAACTGCCAACTCCACCTACAAAATGGTGATTGCCCGGCTGCGGCCACAGGATGCCGGCACCTACCACTGCACCGCCGCCCAGTGGATCCAGGACCCGGACGGCGGGTGGCAGAAGATCTCTGAGAAGAGGTCGGTGCTGGCCCAGGTGTCGGTGCAGACAATCGGTGAGCAGCCTAGGTGTAACACCAAGCCCCAGAGGTGGCCTGCAGAGCTTGCACTCTAACGAGGTCTCTCTCTTTTTCTTTCGCTCTTTCTTTCTCTCCAGACTCCCAGCTGCAGGTCTCGTCCAGGCCTCGAGAACTGCACGTCCAGTCTGGAGACACCCTGGAG
Source organism: Bufo gargarizans (assembly GCF_014858855.1). Classification (NCBI taxonomy): domain Eukaryota; kingdom Metazoa; phylum Chordata; class Amphibia; order Anura; family Bufonidae; genus Bufo; species Bufo gargarizans. The sequence continues at coordinate 67,636 of NW_025334486.1, read as the reverse complement.
ATGTTCTGCAATGTGTCCATGCTGACACCCCCTCCCCTGGACCTCGTCTTCTCCGTGCAGTGGTGGGTGACATCTACCACTGATTCTCCAGGACATTTGGTGGCGTCCGTGAGTGCCGAGGGAGCGGTGCAGCTGGGAGAACAGTACGTGGGGCAAGACGTGGGAGCGAGACACCTTTCTCTGGAGAAGATCTCCCCCTCCCCGGGCACCTTCCGCCTCAGAATATACTCAGCTCAACCTGGAGACACCGGTGCCTACTACTGCCAGGTGACTGCATCTGTCACCTACCCTGGAGCCCGGCAAGAGGAAGTGTCCACCAAGACCTCACCGAGCCTGACAGTGCTGATGAGACCGCAGGGTGAGATCTTTCTGCCTTGGGAGACGCCCATAGTGTTACAGTAGAGGCCTCTGCCGGGGGAAGGCGACGACTGGCCTGACTGTAGAGGCCTCTGCCGGGGGAAGGCGACGACTGGCCTGACTGTAGAGGCCTCTGCCGGGGGAAGGCGACGACTGGCCTGACTGTAGAGGCCTCTGCCGGGGGAAGGCGACGACTGGCCTGACTGTAGAGGCCTCTGCCGGGGGAAGGCGACGACTGGCCTGACTGTAGAGGCCTCTGCCGGGGGAAGGCGACGACTGGCCTGACTGTAGAGGCCTCTGCCGGGGGAAGGCGACGACTGGCCTGACTGTAGAGGCCTCTGCCGGGGGAAGGCGACGACTGGCCTGACTGTAGAGGCCTCTGCCGGGGGAAGGCGACGACTGGCCTGACTGTAGAGGCCTCTGCCGGGGGAAGGCGACGACTGGCCTGACTGTAGAGGCCTCTGCCGGGGGAAGGCGACGACTGGCCTGACTGTAGAGGCCTCTGCCGGGGGAAGGCGACGACTGGCCTGACTGTAGAGGCCTCTGCCGGGGGAAGGCGACGACTGGCCTGACTGTAGAGGCCTCTGCCGGGGGAAGGCGACGACTGGCCTGACTGTAGAGGCCTCTGCCGGGGGAAGGCGACGACTGGCCTGACTGTAGAGGCCTCTGCCGGGGGAAGGCGACGACTGGCCTGACTGTAGAGGCCTCTGCCGGGGGAAGGCGACGACTGGCCTGACTGTAGAGGCCTCTGCCGGGGGAAGGCGACGACTGGCCTGACTGTAGAGGCCTCTGCCGGGGGAAGGCGACGACTGGCCTGACTGTAGAGGCCTCTGCCGGGGGAAGGCGACGACTGGCCTGACTGTAGAGGCCTCTGCCGGGGGAAGGCGACGACTGGCCTGACTGTAGAGGCCTCTGCCGGGGGAAGGCGACGACTGGCCTGACTGTAGAGGCCTCTGCTGGGGGAAGGCGACGACTGGCCTGACTGTAGAGGCCTCTGCCGGGGGAAGGCGACGACTGGCCTGACTGTAGAGGCCTCTGCCGGGGGAAGGCTCTAACCTCCTCTTTGCTCCACCCTTGCAGACATTGTTGTGAAGGCCTTCGTTGTGCTGGACTCCACCTCCATCTATCGTGGTGACACGGCGGTCTTGCTCTGTAATATCTCTGTGGACGCCCCAACGCCATCTCTTCATGTCGCGGTCGGCTGGTGGGTGGAGCTGATTGGAAAGGAGCCACATGAGAGAACAGGCAGACTGGTGGCATCGGTGACCCGCCAGGGTGTGTCTGAGGTAGGGGCTCGTGTCTCTGGGGAGCTGAGCACAGACAAGGTGGGAGCGGAGTGCCACCGACTGCGTCTCTACAATGTCCAGGCTGAGGACGAGGGATCCTATCACTGTGTTGTCACCGCCTGGCTCCAGTACCCCGACCACAGCTGGTACAATGCCGCCTCCACCAAGTCCAATATCATCAGACTCTACCCCTATGCCCCAGGTATGTGCCAGGACACTGTGGGGGTGGAGCCATGTCTGTGATGATGGGGAGGGGGTGGAGCAATGTCTGGGGGGGTGGAGCAATGCCTGTCTGGTGATGGGGGGAGCAATGCCTGTCTGGTGATTTGGGGGGGGGGGGGGAGCAATGCCTGTCTGGTGATGGGGGGAGCAATGCCTGTCTGGTGATTTGGGGGGGGGGGGGGAGCAATGCCTGTCTGGTGATGAGGGAGCCACGTCTGGTGATTTTGGGGGGGGGGGGGGCGCAATGTCTGGTGATTGGGGGCGCCACGTCTGGTGATGAGGGTGGAGTGACGTCTCTGAGGATGAGAGTTGGGCATTGTCTGATGTTTCATATCGTATAAATTCTCACTTGTCTGTGACTGCTTCCCCCCACCCCACCCCCTCGCCTCTATCTTCCTCCACCACCCCTCTCTCTCATTTCGGTCCCTTGCTTTAGCAGGTGACACATGCCCCTCCCCCTCTGATGATGTCATCTTTGCGTGTTCTTTCAGCCCGTGATCTGCTCCTGATCCCCCTGATCGGCGGTTTTGCCAGCGCACTGGTCGTCGGTATCACCATCTTGTCTACGGTCACCTGCTGCTATATCCGACATCTGCGTATACGGAAGAGGTGAAGGAGCATCCAGGGGGGCCACACTTCTCCTCATATGGTGCATGGACACCATATCTTTGTCATGTGACTTTCAGAACGTCTCTCCTGCACTGATGATGTCATCCTCATTAAGCCCCGCCTCCCCTCAGCCAATGGCGGTGCTTGTTAACAATCCTTACTGCTACATGTGATTGGGGGCGGGGCTCCTGTGACTTCAGCGCCCTGGGCGGGGCCCTGTGTACAAACACCCAATAAAATGTGAAGTTTCTGATCTCTTCGTCAACTGTCACATGTCAAAGGGAGGAGGCTGCTGGTGGGAAAAGTCTGGGAGGAGGCTGCTGGTGGGAAAAGTCTGGGAGGAGGCTGCTGGTGGGAAAAGTCTGGGAGGAGGCTGCTGGTGGGAAAAGTCTGGGAGGAGGCTGCTGGTGGGAGTCACTCCGCTTAGTTGTTACTGTCATCCTAGTGATGGGCGATACGTGATGGCGGATATATTGTACGCGTATGATGGCGGTTGGATTCTTCAGGTTGTCTGGAGAAACCCTAACTTCTCCTGTAATAAAACGAGACTGCAAAGTTCCAGATGGAAAACTCTTCCCAGAATTTTTTTTCTTCTTGAACATTATTTTTATTATTTTATCAAAACGATTGAGTACGGTCTGGTGTGTGCCTGATCGGGTACGGAACACGCAACGTCGCAGTCTGGTGTGTGCCTGATCGGGTACGGAACACGCGACGTCGCAGTCTGGTGTGTGCCTGATCGGGTACGGAGCACGCGACGTCGCAGTCTGGTGTGTGCCTGATCGGGTACGGAGAACGCGACGTCACAGTCTGGTGTGTGCCTGATCGGGTACGGAGCACGCGACGTCGCAGTCTGGTGTGTGCCTGATCGGGTACGGAACTCTCGACAGTCTGGTATAAGAGGCAACCAAACGATATTACCCGTGCATTAATATTTGACTGATATGTTATGAAGCACAACCTACAGAAATACACGGATCTACCACAAACCATGACCAGTAATGAGATAATTTAACGTGATGGACACAACCCATAATATATATAGTACCTGACGGTCTCCGTTCTCCCTGATACCCGGACGTGTCACTATAGTAAGGGCCGCAGCTTCTTGGTCTTGTCTCGCCCGTCCTCGCGGGCGGTGGGACTACACGGTATTGTATTTCCTCAGTGGGTAACCAGTACTGGCCGGTTTGCACATCAAGGTGGAGACGCTCACCTTTCGGATGGTCCGTGGAGGTTTTCAGTCTCTATCTACGCCTCTTGTCTGATGTAAGGAATCTCACGGTCAAGAGCGTAGGGCTCAGCGGAACTTGCCGGAGCGAATCCCAAACCCATATGGAACGCCGATCCCTGTGTCCTCTATGGTTTCCCCCCCCCCCCCCATTGTCACGCTAATTTAACCAGTTACTGATAATAATACACCCTGGTCTGTGGAGGATAGTCGCCTATATGATGAGATCATACAACATACATGTGAGAGCCTACATACAATAGCCGCACTGTCCGGCCCATATTCCACCGCAGTCACTGGAGCGCTGGCTGACTATGTGACACCATGGCGGCTGACCCTAATGGAGTTGCTGTAAATTAACCCCATCCTTCCCAGAACTCTGCCCGCCACCGGATACATTGCACCTCATACGACAGTCCATGAACGCAGAGTGTAGGACAGACGTGTGCATTTCCTCATACAACAGTCCGTGAACGTAGAGCGCAGGTCATACGTGTACACGTGTGTATGTATCCTCATATAATGGGCCACCAGGTGCCGAGATTCTTCTTCAGTCACAGTGAGCATTCGTTAAAGATGGAGTCACATTTCTCTTCAGCATCTATCAGCAGTTTTCTGCTGTCCTAACATTTAAAGGGCATCTGTCAGCATGTCTATGCTGCTAGGTTCTAACCGCTCCAGCGCATAATGAGGAGTCGCTGTATTCATGAGCTCCTGCCTCTCCCCGCCCACTTGCTTCTTATTGACTGTTTCCATATGAATCAGCAGGTGGGCGGGACCGCCCCCTCTGCCTGTACTGTGTGTCCTGGACCGCCCCCTCTGCCTGTACTGTGTGTCCTGGACCGCCCCCTCTGCCTGCCCTGTGTGTCCTCCACCTCCAGTGTCGTACTCCGTAGTGGAACCCTATATGTTTAAGGGTATTTGCAGAATGTCATTTTTTGATCTATATGTAGCTGTAATTCCTATTAACAGGCTGGTAACAAGCACTTCACATCAGTCAACACTAGATGGTGCTGGTACGCCCCCTATAAAAGGGACAGGCTGGTCACAGGACATAGAGGAGTCTGGAGTAAGTGTTCAGTGAGGAGAGTGAGAGGGAAGTCCACCATGTAACTACCACTCTGGTCCCCTTGGCAGTGGCCAGGCTGAGGGAGGTTGGAGGAGGAATCGCCAGAAGCTTCCCAGCACAGACCAGTGGAGAGGTGGGTATAGTGCAGTGATGGCTAACCCTGGCATTCCAGCTGTGCTAAAACTACAACTCCCAAGATGCCCCCCTTGCTTGGCTGCTCTCAGAACTCTATAGAAATAAATGGAGCATGCTGGGAGTTGTAGTTTCACTACAGCTGGAGTGCCAAGGTTAGCCATCACTGGTATAGAGCAAGTGTAGTGGATATAGCAGCCTTCTCTAGCTTATGGACGCCACAGCACCTAGTGACTGGGAGAAGCCTCAACCACCTGGACACATCATTACAACTAGTGTTTTACCGTGTTTCTCTATGGATCGTGAGGAACCATTTCTGTTGGCAACCAGTACAGAGAATGGGGCAGAAGTAGCATGCCTGCCTTTAGGGAGAAGTGCCCTGTAGGTTTCAGAAAGGAAGAAAGAGACATAGAGAAGACGATATTATATCAAGTGGACCAGTTACCTCATAAGCACAAAGTATATTAGTGTCATCAGCACATGGAAGCCTGTTGGTTCCTCACCTGAGCCTGTGACCTGGAATTATTGCACAGGTAAGAGCAGAAGTGTACCTGAACACCTCCATGATAACTGAACTTGGAACTGACACCTCAAGGCAAGGGATTCTTAGTAAATGCTCCATTTCTTTATTCACAGGGACTCCTCTTCAGTTTACCACCTCATTTACACTCAAGGGTGCTGGCGGCATGAACCTCATGGACCCTGCACCTAAAACCCATACCACCAAGGGCACCTCATCCAGCAGGAGATCCCTCAACACCAGAGTGTGCCTTCCGTTCTGTCACTGCATTCTGGCCCAGGGAGCTGCAGAAATGTGAGTACCAACTACTACCCCCATGAGGCCACCAGACTCGCGCATTGCCCCTGCGGTCCTGGTCGCTACACACTGTACATATATGGGGAGTATTCGGTCCCAGTCTGCTGACACCGCAGTAATTTAGGTCCCTGGAGGGGGTGAGTAGATATGCACATATGTTTTGACAGGGCCGAGAATCCAGGCCAAACTCTCTCTGCTCCACCTGTAAGTCCAGGAGGCATTGAGGACCCTCCCGGAGCAACCCTCTGTTACATGCATGACTTCTCCCCGCTCCTGCAGTGTGTGTCACCCAGGGGGTAATAATGGGACACGCGCGCAGGAATCAGTCTCTTTATTGTACAGAGCAGGCACATGGGATGGAGCAGGACTGGCCCCGGGGCCCGCTGCTCTGGATTCATTGTGCTTGATACCAAATGTTGACTACTGGGACTGACCGGTACAGATGGGGTTAATGTGCGCTGGATAGGGGTGGCCCTCAAGGGAGAGTGAGAAGAGGGATTATGGGAAGTGCCGCAGAGCATTGTTGGGTACAGTCCGCCGCCCATGTGGAGAGGCTCCAACCTGGTCTGCCGTTACTAATGATGGACACCCCAGTTTCTGAGACGTTTTACTCAGGGGCCGTCTTCATGACAGAAATGTGCAGCGTGTCCACTGCTGCAGACACATCTGTCCCCAGCAGTGCTGCAACAAGATGGCGGCTCAAGCTGAAGCTTCTCTACAGCACGGCCTGGTTGGTGAGGCCACACAGGTAGGTGCTAGTACTGTAGGTAACGGTAAAGGGGGTCTATAATAGTAACTCTGGGTGAGAAGCACGGTGTCAGGACGGTGACGCTGGGTGAGAAGCACTGTGTCAGGGCGGTGACGCTGGGTGAGAAGCACGGTGTCAGGACGGTGACGCAGTGTGAGAAGCACGGTGTCAGGACGGTGACGCAGTGTGAGAAGCACGGTGTCAGGACGGTGACGCAGTGTGAGAAGCACGGTGTCAGGACGGTGACGCAGTGTGAGAAGCACGGTGTCAGGACGGTGACGCAGTGTGAGAGGCACGGTGTCAGGACGGTGACGCAGGGTGAGAGGCACGGTGTCAGGACGGTGACGCAGTGTGAGAGGCACGGTGTCAGGACGGTGACGCAGTGTGAGAAGCACGGTGTCAGGACGGTGACGCAGTGTGAGAAGCACGGTGTCAGGACGGTGACGCAGTGTGAGAGGCACGGTGTCAGGACGGTGACGCAGGGTGAGAAGCACGGTGTCAGGACGGTGACACTGGGTGAGAAGCACGGTGTCAGGACGGTGACGCTGGGTGAGAGGCACGGTGTCAGGGCGGTGACGCTGGGTGAGAGGCACGGTGTCAGGACGGTGACGCTGGGTGAGAGGCACGATGTCAGGATGGTGACGCTGGGTGAGAGGCATGATGTCAGGACGGTGACGCTGGGTGAGAGGCACGATGTCAGGACGGTGACGCTGGGTGAGAGGCACGATGTCAGGACGGTGACGCTGGGTGAGAGGTGAGGTGTCAGGGCGGTGACGCTGGGTGAGAGGCACGGTGTCAGGACGGTGACGCTGGGTGAGAAGCACTGTGTCAGGGCGGTGACGCTGGGTGAGAGGCACGATGTCAGGACGGTGACGCTGGGTGAGAAGCACTGTGTCAGGGCGGTGACGCTGGGTGAGAAGCACGGTGACGCTGGGTGAGAAGCACGGTGTCAGGGCGGTGACGCTGGGTGAGAAGCACGGTGTCAGGGCGGTGACGCTGGGTGAGAAGCACGGTGACGCTGGGTGAGAAGCACGGTGTCAGGGCGGTGACGCTGGGTGAGAAGCACGGTGTCAGGGCGGTGACGCTGGGTGAGAGGCACGATGTCAGGACGGTGACGCTGGGTGAGAAGCACGGTGTCAGGGCGGTGACGCTGGGTGAGAAGCACGGTGTCAGGGCGGTGACGCTGGGTGAGAAGCACGGTGTCAGGGCGGTGACGCTGGGTGAGAAGCACAGTGTCAGGGCGGTGACGCTGGGTGAGAAGCACGGTGTCAGGGCGGTGACGCTGGGTGAGAAGCACGGTGTCAGGGCGGTGACGCTGGGTGAGAGGCACGATGTCAGGACGGTGACGCTGGGTGAGAGGTGAGGTGTCAGGGCGGTGACACTGGGTGAGAGGTGAGGTGTCAGGACGGTGACGCAGGGTGAGAGGTGAGGTGTCAGGACGGTGACGCAGGGTGAGAGGTGAGGTCAGGACGGTGACGCAGTGTGAGAGGTGTGGTGTCAGGACGGTGACGCTGGGTGAGAGGTGTGGTGTCAGGACGGTGACACTGGGTGAGAGGTGCGGTTCAGGACAGTGATGCTGTGTCAGGAGGGTGATACTGGGTGCAGGATCTAGTTTTAGAAGTTCATAAACCAGTGCAGGTCCTTAAACCTTGTGATGTGGAGGTAGCCATGTGTTCACTCCACCAGGACTTCCTCGCTGTCAGGACTGCTCACACTGCCATTCCTCTGTTTGTCCATTCCATCTTTCTCTGTGCCTTCTTCCACCTTCTCATCCAGTTGACTGGGGATGGACCAGTAGAGATGGGCATCCATTCTGGCAGCGTTCTCAGCCAGCTCCTGGGCACTGCAGGAAGGAGTAGATACCTCAAAGGTCTGGTGAAATGTGTTATAATCCACCTCATAGAAGCCATCCTCCAGACTCAACACTGACATGAAGCGATGACCCCACAGCACCTCGTCCACAAGGTAAGAGCTTCTCGCCTGGCATGTCATTCCTGAAACGAGAGAAACATTTACTGCGCCAGCTATACACAGACCAGCCGGAGCCCAGCACTGCCCCAACCCATCCACAGACCAGCCGGAGCCCAACACTGCCCCAACCCATCCACAGACCAGCCGGAGCCCAACACTGCCCCAACGCATCCACAGACCAGCCGGAGCCCAACACTGCCCCAACGCATCCACAGACCAGCCGGAGCCCAACACTGCCCCAACGCATCCACAGACCAGCCGGAGCCCAACACTGCCCCAACGCATCCACAGACCAGCCGGAGCCCAACACTGCCCCAACGCATCCACAGACCAGCCGGAGCCCAACACTGCCCCAACCCATCCACAGACCAGCCGGAGCCCAACACTGCCCCAACCCATCCACAGACCAGCCGGAGCCCAACACTGCCCCAACCCATCCACAGACCAGCCGGAGCCCAACACTGCCCCAACCCATCCACAGACCAGCCGGAGCCCAACACTGCCCCAACCCATCCACAGACCAGCCGGAGCCCAACACTGCCCCAACCCATCCACAGACCAGCCGGAGCCCAACACTGCCCCAACCCATCCACAGACCAGCCGGAGCCCAACACTGCCCCAACCCATCCACAGACCAGCCGGAGCCCAACACTGCCCCAACCCATCCACAGACCAGCCGGAGCCCAACACTGCCCCAACCCATCCACAGACCAGCCGGAGCCCAACACTGCCCCAACCCATCCACAGACCAGCCGGAGCCCAACACTGCCCCAACCCAAAAAATAAAATAGGGTGCAAAGTTGAGCTACAAAAATGGAGGCCCTGCGACACGTTGCGGGGCTCCATTTTCAACATAACAGAAATTGGGGACATATCCTAGCAATATGACCCCAATGTCCAAGATAGGGCAACTCCTGGTGGTTGGAACCTACAGTCAGTGAATAGAAACCTGCCTGGATGTCTATCCTAATGAAAGTCATAATATAAAGGCGACTAGCGCGACCAAGTGTTTTTTATGTTTAACCCATGTACAGATCAGTGGAGCCATACATATAAAATGCATATATGGTTCCATCATGTATGTTAATTGGATAAATATGTATGGGGGTCTTCCGACTCCCTGACTATAGATGCTGGGGGGAAAGGCGTGGGTACATTAGATTTCATCATGGGTTACTTTTCCCATCAGAGGGGCCTGGAGGAAGGAGTGGAGCAGAGGGGTCGAACGGAGAGTTGGGACAAAATACACAGTTTAGACTATTACCCTGCAGTGCAGATTATTGGGGAAATATCCTTTCTGAATCTGGTAATCAGAACAACTCCCTGGATCAATAACTGTTCTCCAGAAACTACAGCCTGTAATATTATTACACTCCAGACATCTGCCGAGTTCACCATCACAACTCCTCTGTTAGAGTCCGTGGTCTCACTGCTCTTACAGTAAAGAGTCCGTGGTCTCACTGCTCTTACAGTAAAGAGTCCGTGGTCTCACTGCTCTTACAGTAAAGAGTCCGTGGTCTCACTGCTCTTACAGTATAGAGTCCATAGTCTCACTGCTCTTACAGTAAAGGGTCCGTGGTCTCACTGCTCTTACAGTAAAGAGTCCATAGTCTCACTGCTCTTACAGTAAAGAGTCCATAGTCTCACTGCTCTTACAGTATAGAGTCCATAGTCTCACTGCTCTTACAGTAAAGAGTCCGTGGTCTCACTGCTCTTACAGTAAAGAGTCCATACTCTCACTGCTCTTACAGTAAAGAGTCCACAGTCTCACTGCTCTTACAGTAAAGAGTCCATAGTCTCACTGCTCTTACAGTAAAGAGTCCGCGGTCTCACTGCTCTTACAGTAAAGAGTCCGCGGTCTCACTGCTCTTACAGTAAAGAGTCCGCGGTCTCACTGCTCTTACAGTAAAGAGTCCGCGGTCTCACTGCTCTTACAGTAAAGAGTCCGCGGTCTCACTGCTCTTACAGTACAGAGTCCGTGGTCTCACTGCTCTTACAGTAAAGAGTCCGCGGTCTCACTGCTCTTACAGTAAAGAGTCCGCGGTCTCACTGCTCTTACAGTAAAGAGTCCGCGGTCTCACTGCTCTTACAGTAAAGAGTCCGCGGTACTAACCTCTGATATATTATATATAGTTATAATTATGTGCTACTTCTACAGGGTATTATTATAGTGCGCTGCCCGGAATGTACCAGTGATTATTATATCATTGAATAGTAAAACTAAGAAACAGACAGCAGTGAATGGTATAACCACCAGCCAGTGTCGGGCAACTGCCGGTCGGTTCAGTGCCGGTGTCGGGCAGCTGCCGGTCGGTTCAGTGCCGGTGTCGGGCAGCTGCCGGTCGGTTCAGTGCCAGTGTCGGGCAGCTGCCGGTCGGTTCAGTGCCAGTGTCGGGCAGCTGCCGGTCGGTTCAGTGCCAGTGTCGGGCAGCTGCCGGTCGGTTCAGTGCCAGTGTCGGGCAGCTGCCGGTCGGTTCAGTGCCAGTGTCGGGCAGCTGCCGGTCGGTTCAGTGCCAGTGTCGGGCAGCTGCCGGTCGGTTCAGTGCCAGTGTCGGGCAGCTGCCGGTCGGTTCATAATCCTGCTCAGTCATGCTTTCTGGGTATTCTTGGGTGCTGTAAATCTCTAGTGGGAAGAGCAGAGTGCCTCCTACAAGATCCATCCACCAGAGAAGATCCCAGAAGTCAGGACATTCACCCGCAATGGGTCACAAACACTGTCCACCTGAACAGATCCCATCAGTGAAGCCACAACCTCTTCTAGGGTCTAAAGACACAGTAATGATTAGTTCCTGCCTGAAAACCCTGCTCATGAAGCAGTTATCTAGGTGAAGTGGGGGGTGGCCTGCAGGTAGGTGGATACTTGTATATCACAGCATGGAGGGTCATCCATCCCATAATCAACATGTACGTCTCGGATTGCATGTCTTAGGACATGTTCATTGCAGGTCATGACTGAGTGACACTGACAGTGTTGATCATGCATTGTCCTATAGGGGACACTTTGCTAGTCACTATGAGGATCTCCAGGATCTTCTAGCTAATGGACCAAGGATGTCACAAATGATTGGGGAAGAAACATAGTGTTAGAAATGGGCTTGTGTTTGGTGCTAGTCTCCACATACCTGTGGCTTCCACCATCCCTTCCAGGATCACAACAATCTCAAACTCGTCCTTCTCCAGTTGCCTCTTGGACACTTCCCAGAATGGGCTTTGCTCGTTTATTTCATGGCTGATAATGAGGGGGGAGACCAGGAAGAGGCGGTCGTCTCCCGTCTCAAAGCCAACGTTGATGTCTGTCTGGTTGAGGGGGATGAATTCTCCTTCCTGCGTTTGCTTTGATTTGATTAGTTTGGCTCGGATGGAGGCCTCGACGATGTGTGATTGCCGAAGGTCTCCCACTCGAAACATCAGGCACAGTTTATCATCCCGTAAAGAGATGACGGCGTGTGAGGAGAAGACCAGCGTCTCTGCTCTCTTGTTGGGCTGGGAGATTTTTACAAACATGCAGCCCACCATGAAGGCGTTGACCATAGAGCCAAGTATGGCCTGAAGAAGGAGCAGGATGATTCCCTCTGGGCACTTGTCTGTTATCACCCTGTGTCCATAACCAATGGTTGTCTCTGTTTCTATAGAGAAGAGAAAAGCTGAAACAAAGCCATTCAGGTTCTTGATGCAAGGCGTCCATTCTGAATCCTCTAAATGCTCCAAATCACCGCGACAATAAGCTATAAACCACCAAATTACCCCAAAGAAAAGCCACGTGATAGCGTAGGCCAGTATGAAGACCAGGAGGCTGACTCGCCATTTTAAGTCCACCAATGTTGTGAAGATGTCTGTCAGGTAGCGGTAGGTCTCCCGAACGTTTCCATGCTGCACGTTACACCTGCCATCCTTCTCCACGTAGCGCTGGCGGCGGCGTAGCTTCCGGTCTGACTTCTCTAACTTCTCTGCTAGTTTAGAGGGGTGTGAGAAGGACGGTTTGCTGTTGACCGTTGAGCCGGGGATGGACGTGAAGGCATTGTTGTCTTTGGCCATTGTGATCAGGACTGGGTTAAAGCCTGGACAAAGAGAAGAAGCAGTTTACTGCATAGCCATCGCAACGTGTGGAAAACATGGCACTTAGTGGTCGATGAGGGGATTGTAGGGGTAGACAGGGGACTAGTGATTGCTGGTGACCATAGCTGGTGATCAGGATGAGCCACCAGAGCTGTGCCTGGGCTCTATATAGACGTTTTCATGCTGTGGTGGACAGGGCCCGGTGGGATTGCTGCACCCCTGTGAGACCCCCTCCATGGTCACCACGGGATGGAGTATAGTGCAGTCCCACATCTGCTCACTTACCTACCAGGCCAGTCTGTGGAGAGGAGGTTTGTGCTCCAGAAGAATAGCTCAGAACCAGAGCTCTGTCTGTGCAGGTAAGTGCCCCCTCCCTGTGCAGTGTACAAAGGGTTAATCAAGGAGTCCCTTCCAGTCCTGATGACTTTTACTAAAATTAGCATGCGCTGATGGCCTCCGCTCAGTATCTGTCACCCGCTTCCCCGGCAGCCCTGCTTCAGCTGTTGCCATGGAAACCCCTGTCAGTCGTACTCTATACGGACCTGAAAGCTCCTCATCTCACATTTAACCATTGCCGCACTGCCCACAGATGGAGTCGCATTTGTAGCGCAGGTACATGACCATTATATAAGAATGACGGATAGTGACGCAGGTCGCAGCAGCCGTCACGTGCCCCTGGGCTTCCACCACAGAGCGGGCTGTAATGGGAAATATGTGCGTCCTGCACAAGGTGACCTCCTGGAGATGAGAAGTCTGGTACCATGCATGGATCCAAAGACAGCACCTACCTGCAGAGAACGCAGCGGAGCCGCTCCTCTCCAGGCTTTCCCAGCATCTTTCCTGCACAAGCTCTCTAAATATAGCCGCCTGCCGTAGGGGCCCCGGAGAATGGAGATGGGTGGACGACTATGCTCAGTCCCTGCCCCCCTCTTGTCGTGTCTGTGGAAGGAGGCGGCTTCAGGTGGGCGTCTCTGCCATGAGTGAGACGAAGTAAGCGGCTCCGAAGACCAGAATCAGCTGGATCCACCACCTCCCGGGGCATCAACACCCATCAGCCACGGACACTAACATCAAAAAGTGGAGATATATCTAAAAAATGTTGGGCTGTTTATCTTTTTAATAGGGATCCCTCGGTTCTCTTCATAGATGCTTATCGGTGTAATGTGTGATCTTCTGATGGAGTTGCTCCTCCCTCTCTGGCGCTCCCAGAGGAAACCACTGAGGGGAATTTTACTACTGGGAGGAAAGCACCGTGAGGGACGTTACTACTGGGGTGGAAGCACTGCAGGAGAGTTTACTACTGGGGGAAAGCACTGTAAGGGACGTTACTACTGGGGGGAAGCACTGCAAGGGACGTTACTACTGAGGGGAAGCACTTCAGGAGAGTTTCCTACTGGGGGAAGCACTGTAAGGGACGTTACTACTGAGGGGAAGCACTTTGGGGGACGTTACTACTGGGGGGGAAGCGCTTCAGGAGAGTTTACTACTGGGGGGAAGCACTGTAAGGGACGTTACTACTGGGGGGAAAGCACCGTGAGGGACATTACTACTGGGGTGGAAGCACTGCAGGAGAGTTTACTACTGGGGGGAAGCACTGTAAGGGATGTTACTACTGGGGGGAAGCACTGTAAGGGACGTTACTACTGAGGGGAAGCACTTTGGGGGACGTTACTACTGGGGGGAAGCAGCACTTCAGGAGAGTTTCCTACTGGGGGGAATCGCTGTAAGGGACGTTACTGCTGAGGGGAAGCACTGTGGGGGACATTACTACTGTGGGGAAGCACTGTGAGGGACGTTACTACTGGGAGGAAAACACTGTGAGGGACGTTACTACTGGGGTGGAAGCACTGCAGGAGAGTTTACTACTGGGGGGAATCACTGTAAGGGACGTTACTACTGAGGGGAAGCACTGTGGGGGACATTACTACTGTGGGGGATATTAGGGGTTCTGCTCTCCTCTGTACTCTCTCCAGCACCAGGGCATTCTTTCTATGGACTGGTGCCCAGAACTGGACTGCATACTCCAGATGAGGCCGCACCAGCGCTTTGTAAAGTGGTAATATTACATCCCTGCCCCGCGAGTCCATGCATTGTTTAATGCATGACAATATCCTGGTGGCCTTAGAAGCAGCTGATTGACATTGTGCTGTAATTTAATCTACCATCTACAAGGACACCCAAATATGTATGGAAGCCTGATAGACAACTCCAAATCAAAAATATCACACATATCAAGATATAATACAAATCTTTATTATTAAATCCAAAGCAAGGACAATACAACACAAAAGTGATATGAGGAAGTGCTGGGATGCAGAACAGACCCCCCAGGATGGTAGATCAGATCAGTAACCATAAAATACCAATCCTGAATCTACATACATCAAATGACCTAGGAGGAGTAATACTAGAGTCACTTTTAGAGAAGGATCAGGTACTAATAACCTACATACATCATATGTCCTAGGAGGAGTAACACTGGAGAGTCACTTATAGAGAAAGATCAGGTACTAATAATCTACATTCATTATAAGTGACTCTTCCAGTGTTACTCCTAGGACATATAATGAATGTAGGTTATTAGTACCTGATCCTTCTCTAAAAGTGACTCTCCAGTGTTACTCCTCCTAGGACATATGATGTATGTAGATTAGTACCCAATCCTTCCCTACAAGTGACTCCCCCTAGGACATATGATGTATGTAGATTAGTACCCGATCCTTCTCCACAAGTGACTGTCTAGTGTTACTCCTCCTATCACATATGATGTATGTAGATTATTAGTACCTGATACTACTCTACAGTGTTGCTGTCACCGCCAGATATCTGATATCTGTCATCTCGTTTCCCTCTCTCAGCTGTCATCTAGTTGCACTGATTGTATCCCTTTAAATCCCCTTCCATACTGCATCACTTTGCGGTTTATACAACTTCCTGGAGTGTGCTCATGCTGGATGCTGCAGCTGATGCTTCTACAGATAAGTCTGTTCCTTTATTTGTGTTGTCCTGTTGGCTTGATCGTAGGTGACCCTGACTCCCTCCGTATTAAGTGTAGGGAGCCGGTGGTCGTGTCCCCTCACTATTATAGGGTGTTCAGGTGTCATACAGTCGAGGCACGAGGGCATGCAATTATCTATCATAGAGATCTTTGCATGGGGTGAGAAGTCCGGGAGAGAGCTAGGGCTTTTACAGGGCTCACCCTTATGTTCCTTAGTTTGGGATCAAGTTAGTCGGATCTTCATTTGTTGTCTTCTAGTTTTCTGCAGCACCATCCGTGACATTATAAACCGCCAAAACAGTCTTAAGCATGAATCCGGTTTCAACCTTGATTGACCGCATGCAGGGTCTTTCACTGGAGGTAGCAGATCTCCGTAAAACTGTGTCTCAGTTTCAGGTGACCGTTTCTGCTTGCGTTCCTGGAGTTTGTTCTGAGCCTAAGATACGTTCTCCGGGGGTAGTGAGAATTTTGTTCGTTTTAGAAAGGCTTGAAAACTCCATTTTCGCCTTCTTCCCCATTCCTCTGGTGATGAGGAGCGGAGGGTGGGGATCATCATCTCGCTGCTCAGGGATAACGCTCAGTCTTGGGCCTTTTCGCTGCCGGTGGGGGCACGGCCCCTCCGTTCAGTGGATGAATTTTTTTTTAGCCCTGGGTCAGATATATGATGATCCGGATCCTATTGCTCTGGTTGAGTCTAGACTACGTCTCTTATGCCAGGGTAAACAGTCTGCAGAGATATACTGCTCAGAATTTCAGAGATGGGCAGCTGATACTAGTTGGAATGATGCTGCACTCCGAAGTCAATTTTGCCATGGTCTTTCAGAGGGATTGCAAGATGCATTTGCCTTTCATGAGAGACCTACCTCCTTGGACTCTGCCATGTCTCGGGCCGTTCGTATTGACAGGCGTCTTGAAGAGAGAGGAGAGATGTCTCCTTCCTGTCATACTCAGTCCAAGGACAGTGCGGCGGTCTTATTCAGTGCACAGGGGTCTCAGTCGCTCTCAATCCCCTCTGAGCAGGGGCCCATGCAGCTGGGTTTGCTTGCCTCTGACAATAGAGGATTCAGCTCTCATGGGAGGGTTTGTTTCTGTTGTGGAGGTATAAATCATTTGGCAAATGTTTGTCCCTCTAGGACAGGCATGTCCAAACTGCGGCCCTCCAGCTGTTGCAAAACTACAACTCCCAGCATGCCATAATAGCTGTAAGCTATCCAGGCATGCTGGGAGTTGTAGTTTTGCAACAGCTGGAGGGCCGCAGTTTGGACATGCCTGCTCTAGGAGATTCAGGCAGTTTTTTTAGAGTAATAAAGAAACAAAAAGAAAAAAATCCTCTAAAGACGTTCCATCTGTTACTATTGGCAGGGTTGATGCGGAAATTGAAGGTTTTCTGTTTGCTTGTAGTTCCCGTTTTGTCCTACCTGCCAGGGTGGCGCTAGAGAGCAAGAACATTTTTTGTGAGATTTTTGTAGATAGTGGAGCAGCGGTCAAT
Organism: Bufo gargarizans; assembly: GCF_014858855.1. Classification (NCBI taxonomy): domain Eukaryota; kingdom Metazoa; phylum Chordata; class Amphibia; order Anura; family Bufonidae; genus Bufo; species Bufo gargarizans. The sequence continues at coordinate 50,651 of NW_025334486.1, read as the reverse complement.
CTCATTGATAATCAATTTGCGATAACTCATGGTTTCCAGGTGCGCACTTTGGGAAAGGATATTCCTGTTTTTGCTATCGATTCCGCTCCATTTTCTCAGAAATCGTTAAAGGGCATAGTTCACAATATCCGTTTAATTGTGAGTGATACTCATGTTGAGGATGTGTCATGTTTCGTCCTTAGTGGGTTGCCTACTCCTCTTGTGTTGGGGCTACCCTGGCTCACTAAACATAACCCCACCATTGATTGGCAAGCGAGGCAAATAAATGGTTGGAGTGACTTTTGCAGAGAGAATTGCCTCACGACATCTGTTTCTGAGGTTGCTACTAAGACTGTACCATCTTTTCTCTCAGAATTTTCGGATGTCTTCTCTGAGAGTGGAGTTCACGATTTGCCCCCGCACAGGGAGTACGATTGCCCTATTAATCTCATCCCAGGCGCCAAGCTGCCTAAATCTCATTTATACAACCTCTCCCAACCTGAGAGGATCGCTATGCGTGCTTATATCTCTGAGAGTCTGAGAAAAGGACACATACGACCCTCGAAGTCACCTGTTGCCGCTGGTTTTTTCTTTGTTAAGAAAAAAGATGGTTCTTTAAGACCTTGTCTGGATTTCAGGGAGCTGAACAGTATCACTATTCGTGACCCTTATCCGCTTCCTCTGATCCCGGACCTGTTTAACCAGATTGTTGGGGCTAAAGTCTTTTCCAAGTTGGATCTAAGAGGGGCATACAACCTGGTCAGGGTCAGAGAAGGAGACGAATGGAAGACTGCCTTCAATACCCCTGAGGGCCATTTTGAGAATTTGGTTATGCCTTTTGGTTTGATGAATGCCCCAGCCGTCTTCCAGCATTTTGTGAACAGCATTTTTTATCATTTAATGGGGACATTTGTATTAGTGTATCTAGATGACATTTTGATTTTTTTTCTCCAGATTTCAAAACTCATAAGGACCACCTACTTCAGGTCTTGCTCATCCTGCGGGAGAATAAATTGTACGCTAAACTGGAGAAATGTGTGTTTTCGGTTCCAGAAATTCAATTTCTGGGGTTTCTTCTCTTCGCTTCTGGTTTTCGCATGGACCCCGAGAAGGTTCGCGCTGTGCTTGAGTGGGAGCTTCCTGAGAATCGGAAGGCGCTGATGCGCTTTTTGGGTTTTGCCAATTATTACAGGAAGTTTATTTTGAATTATTCCTCTGTTGTTAAACCACTCACTGATATGACCAGAAAGGGGGTAGATTTTTCCTCCTGGTCGGTAGAGGCGCGTAAGGCCTTTTCTAGTATCAAGGAGAGTTTTGCTTCCGCTCCCATCTTGGTACAACCTGATATCTCTCTGCCCTTCATAGTTGAGGTGGACACTTCTGAGGTGGGTGTGGGGGCGGTCTTGTCTCAGGGTCCCTCCTGCCAAATGGCGACCGTGTGCCTTTTTTCTCGAAGAAACTCTCCCCAGCAGAGAGAAATTACGATGTGGGAGATAGGGAGTGGTTGGCCATTAAGTTAGCTTTTGTGGAATGGCGCCATTGGCTAGAGGGAGCCAGACACCCTATTACCGTGTTTACTGACCATAAGAATCTGGCCTACTTGGAGTCAGCCAAGCGTCTGAACCCGGGACAGGCCAGATGGTCTTTGTTCTTTTCAAGGTTTAATTTTGTTGTCACGTTCCGCCCTGGGGTTAAGAATGTGAAGGCGGATGCCCTGTCACGTTGTTTTCCGGGAGGGGGGAATTTTGAAGACCCGGGTCCCATTTTGGCTGAAGAGGTGGTTGTCTCTGCTCTTTATCCTGAATTGGAGGCAGAGGTTCAGGCAGCCCAGGCAGAGGCTCCTGATCTTTGTCCTCCTGGGAGGTTGTTTGTGCCTCTCGCTTTACGACACAAGGTTTTTAAGGAGCACCACGATACTGTCCTTGCTGGGCACCCGGGGGGTAGAGCCACAGCGGATCTCATTGCTCGGAGATTCTGGTGGCCGGCTCTTCGTAAGTCGGTTGAGGGTTTTGTGGCAGCCTGCGAGGCCTGCGCTCGTGCCAAAGTCCCTCATTCACGGCTATCGGGTCTTCTCCTTCCGTTACCCGTTCCTTCCCGTCCTTGGACACATCTGTCCATGGATTTCATTACGGACCTGCCTCGTTCCTCGGGGAAGACTGTGATTCTGGTGGTGGTGGACCGTTTTAGCAAAATGGTGCATTTTGTTCCTTTTCCTGGGTTGCCTAATGCTAAAACGCTGGCGCAGGCATTTATTGATCACATTTTCAAACTGCATGGTATTCCTTCAGACATAGTCTCTGATAGGGGCACGCAGTTTGTTTCCAGATTCTGGAAGGCTTTCTGTTCTCACTTGGGGGTTCGGTTGTCATTCTCTTCTGCTTTTCACCCGCAGTCGAATGGCCAGACAGAGCGCGTCAATCAGAATCTGGAGACATATCTGCGCTGTTTTGTGGCGGAGAATCAAGAGAATTGGTGTTCTTTTCTCTCCCTTGCTGAGTTTGCTTTAAATAATCGTCGTCAGGAGTCCTCTGATAAGTCACCATTTTTTGGTGCATATGGGTTTCATCCACAGTTTGGGACATTCTCTGGAGAGGGGTCTTCTGGTTTACCTGATGAGGACAGATTCTCCTCGTCTTTGTCATCTATTTGGCAAAAGATTCAGGATAATCTAAAGAGCATGAGTGAGAGATATAAGCGTGTGGCGGATAAGAGACGTGTGCCTGGTCCGGACCTGAATGTTGGTGATCTGGTGTGGTTGTCTACCAAGAATATCAAATTGAAGGTTCCCTCCTGGAAGTTGGGTCCTAGGTTTATTGGGCCTTACAAAATATTGTCCGTCATCAATCCTGTTGCCTACCGTCTTGATCTTCCTCAGACTTGGAAGATCCATAATGTTTTTCATAAGTCCCTACTAAAACCTTATGTCCAACCCACTGTACCCTCCTCTTTGCCTCCTCCTTCGATTGTGGTTGATGGTAATCTTGAATTTCAGGTCTTTAGGATTGTGGAATCTCGTATTGTCCGCGGTTCTCTTCAGTACCTCGTTCATTGGGAGGGTTATAGTCCTGAGGAGAGGATGTGGGTCCCAGTGACGGACATTAAGGCCACTCGTCTCATCAGGGCTTTCCATAGGTCCCATCCTGAGAAGGTGGGCTCTGAGTGTCCGGAGTCCACTCGTAGAAGGAGGGGTACTGTCACCGCCAGATATCTGAGAAGCTCTGACAGACGTTCTACAGAACCTCTTGCTTGAGGTTCTTTTTCTTTCATTTTGTCATCTCGTTTCCCTCTCTCAGCTGTCATCTAGTTGCACTGATTGCTTCCCTTTAAATCCCCTCTCATACTGCATCACTTTGCGGTTTATACAACTTCCTGGATTGTGTGCATGCTGGATGCTGCAGCTGATGCTTCTACAGATAAGTCTGTTCCTTTATTTGTGTTGTCCTGTTGGCTTGATCGTAGGTGACCCTGACTCCCTCCGTATTAAGTGTAGGGAGCCGGTGGTCGTGTCCCCTCACTATTATAGGGTGTTCAGGTGTCATACAGTCGAGGCACGAGGGCATGCATGCAATTATCATAGAGATCTTTGCATGGGCTGAGAAGTCCGGGAGAGAGCTAGGGATTTACAGGGCTCATCCTTATGTTCCTTAGTTTGGGATCAAGTCAGTCGGATCTTCATTTGTTGTCTTCTAGTTTTCTGCAGCACCATCCGTGACAGTTACTCCTCCTATGACATATGATATATGTAGATTATTAGTACCCGATACTTCTCTACAGTGTTACTCCTCCTAGGACATATGATGAATGTAGATTATTAGTACCTGATCCTTCTCTACAAGTGACTCCCCCAGTGTTACTCCTCCTAGGACATGTGAAGTATGTAGATAACTTTACATTTATCCACATTGAATATAATTTGCTAAGTTGATGCCAAAACATTGTGTCCAAGTCATCTTGTGGTTTACGGACATCTTCCATAGACTGCACGGTACTACATAGTTTGTGGTCATGTGCAAAAATATAAAGAGTACTAATACCCCTATCCACTATATCATTAATAAATGAGTTAAATAGGATACCCAGCACTGATCCTTGGGTACACCACTTACTGCAGATTTTTAGTACCTGTTACCCCCCCTAGGACATAAGATGTATGTAGATTATTAGATGTTCTAAGGCTACTTTCACACTAGCGTTCGGGCGGATCCGTTCTGAACGGATCCGCTCATATTAATGCAGACGGAGGCTCCGTTCAGTACGGATCCGTCTGCATTAATAACTTTAAAAAAATTCGCAAGTGCGCAAGTGCGAAAGTAGCCTGCGCGGATCCGTTCAGACTTTCAATGTAAAGTCAATGGGGGACGGATCCGCTTGAAGATTGAGCCACATTGTGGCATCTTCAAACGGATCCGTCCCCATTGACTTACATTGAAAGTCTGGACGGATCCGCACGCCTCCGAACGGCCAGGCGGACACCCGAACGCTGCAAGCAGCGTTCAGCTGTCCGCCTGTCCGTGCGGAGGCGAGCGGAGCGGAGGCTGAACACCGCCAGACTGATGCAGTCTGAGCGGATCCGCCTCCATTCAGACTGCATCAGGGCTGGACGGCTGCGTTCGGGTCCGCTCGTGAGCTCCTTCAAACGGAGCTCACGAACGGAAACCCGAACGCTAGTGTGAAAGTAGCCTTAGCTGTGTTTTGGGTCATTATCCTGTTGGAGGCCCCATGACCTGCTACTGATACCAAGCTTTCTGACATTGGGCAGCACATTTCACTCCAGAATGCTTTGGTAGTCTTAAAATACCATTGTACCCTGCACAGATTCAATACATTGTGTGCCTCACACCATCCCCGAGCCTCCTCCATGTTTCACAGGAGGTACAATCTTCTTTTCTCTGTGCTGTAAACATAGAGCTGATACAATTTGCCAAAAAACGCCAGTTTTGTCTCTTCTAAAGGACAATCTCCCACAAGCTTGGTGGTTTTTCAATGTGCATTTTGGCAAATTCCAGTCTAGTTTTTTTATGATTTTGCTTTTAACTGTGTTTTTTTTCCTGAGTTGTCTTCCATAAAGTCCACTTTGGCTCAGACCGTGACAGATGGTGTGATCTGAGGCGGATGTACCCTGACCTTGGAGTTCACCTCTAAGCTCTTTGGAAGTTCTTCTGGGCTCTTTGGCTACTATTCATATTATTTGTCTCCTCAATTTGTCATCAATTCTTCTCTTGTGGCCATGTCTGGGGAGGTTGACTACAGTGCCATGGAACTTAAACTTCTGAATAATATGTTTATCTATGGTAACAGAAACGTGAAGCTGTTTGGAGATGGTGTTATAGCCTTTACCTTTAACATGTTTGTCTAGAATGTTCTTTCTGATTTCCTGAGACAACTGTCTCCTGAGCTTTCTTTGGTCCATGTTCAGTGTGGTACCCACCATGATACCAAACGGCACAGGGACTACTTATTACCCTCTATATAGGCAGACTAATTATGAAGACTCCTTTGATGCTACTTACAAGACCTACCTTACTTTAACATGTCCCTATGGTGAAATTATTTTCAGTCTTTTCTAGGGGCCCCATCCTTTGTGTCCAGGCCGGGTTCATTCGTTTCCTTCTGAATTGTGGATCAGCAAAATCATTTATAAAACTGTCTCATCTTCATTCACTGATTTTCTGTACATTTTTATTACTTTGGTCAGTTTTTAGTTATTTCAGTGACAGGTTATCTTTCTTTATCAGAATTTAGCCCATTGATGTATAAATGAGGACCATTCAGAATAGGATTTATTGACCATGACTCTCTGGACACCGTCCTTCAGCCAGGCTTCAATCCTATAGACCTTACTTTACCTATTAAACACCTATGAGCGACAGAATCAAATGTACCTATCTACAGTCGCCCCCCTGTCCAGGCATCTACTTACCTCACTACATCCACAGCCGCCCTTTCTGTCCAGGCTACTACTCACCTCACTACATCCACAGCCGCCCCTCTGTCCAGGCTACTACTTACCTCACTACATCCACAGCCACCCCTCTGTCCAGGCTTCTACTCACCTCACTACATCCACAGCCGCCCCTCTGTCCAGGCTTCTACTCACCTCACTACATCCACAGCCGCCCCTCTGTCCAGACTACTACTCACCTCACTACATCCACAGCCGCCCCTCTGTCCAGGCTTCTACTCACCTCACTACATCCACAGCCGCCCCTCTGTCCCGACTACTACTCACCTCACTACATCCACAGCCGCCCCTCTGTCCCGACAACTACTCACCTCACTACATCCACAGCCGCCCCTCTGTCCAGGCTTCTACTCACCTCACTACATCCACAGCCGCCCCTCTGTCCAGGCTACTACTCCACCTCACTACATCCACAGCCGCCCTCTGTCCAGACTACTACTCACCTCACTACATCCACAGCCGCCCCTCTGTCCAGGCTACTACTTACCTCACTACTCCACAGCCACCCCTCTGTCCAGGCTTCTACTCACCTCACTACATCCACAGCCGCCCCTCTGTCCAGGCTACTACTCACCTCACTACATCCACAGCCGCCCCTCTGTCCAGACTACTACTCACCTCACTACATCCACAGCCGCCCCTCTGTCCAGGCTACTACTTACCTCACTACATCCACAGCCGCCCCTCTGTCCAGGCTACTACTCACCTCACTACATCCACAGCCGTCCCTCTGTCCAGACTACTACTCACCTCACTACATCCACAGCTGCCCCTCTGTCCAGGCTACTACTTACCTCACTACATCCACAGCCACCCCTCTGTCCAGGCTTCTACTCACCTCACTACATCCACAGCCGCCCCTCTGTCCAGACTACTACTCACCTCACTACATCCACAGCCGCCCCTCTGTCCAGGCTTCTACTCACCTCACTACATCCACAGCCGCCCCTCTGTCCAGGCCACTACTCACCTCACTACATCCACAGCCGCCCCTCTGTCCCGACTACTACTCACCTCACTACATCTACAGCCGCCCCTCTGTCCAGGCTACTACTTACCTCACTACATCCACAGCCGCCCCTCTGTCCAGGCTACTACTCACCTCACTACATCCACAGCCGCCCCTCTGTCCCGACTACTACTCACCTCACTACATCCACAGCCGCCCCTCTGTCCAGGCTACTACTTACCTCACTACATCCACAGCCGCCCCTCTGTCCAGGCTACTACTCACCTCACTACATCCACAGCCGCCCCTCTGTCCAGGCTTCTACTCACCTCACTACATCCACAGCCGCCCCTTCTGTACAGGCTTCTACTCACCTCACTACATCCACAGCCGCCCCTCTGTCCAGGCTTCTACTCACCTCACTACATCCACAGCCGCCCCTTCTGTACAGGCTTCTACTCACCTCACTACATCCACAGCCGCCCCTCTGTCCAGGTTACTACTCACCTCACTATATCCACAGCCGCCCCTCTGTCCAGGCTTCTACTCGCCTCACTACATCCACAGCCGCCCCTTCTGTACAGGCTTCTACTCACCTCACTACATCCACAGCCGCCCCTTCTGTACAGGCTTCTACTCACCTCACTACATCCACAGCCGTCCCTCTGTTCAGGCTTCTACTCACCTCCCTATATCCACAGTCCCCCTCTGTCCAGGCTTCTACTTACCTCACTACATCCACAGCTGCCCCTCTGTCCAGGCTTCTACTCACCTCACTACATCCACAGCTGCCCCTCTGTCCAGGCTTCTACTCACCTCACTACATCCACAGCCGCCCCTCTGTCCAGGCTTCTACTCACCTCACTACATCCACAGCCGCCCCTCTGTCCAGGCTTCTACTCACCTCACTACATCCACAGCCGCCCCTCTGTCCAGGCTTCTACTCACCTCACTACATCCACAGCCGCCCCTTCTGTACAGGCTTCTACTCACCTCACTACATCCACAGCCGCCCCTCTGTCCAGGCTACTACTCACCTCACTACATCCACAGCCGCCCCTCTGTCCAGGCTTCTACTCACCTCACTACATCCACAGCCGCCCCTCTGTCCAGGACTTCTACTCACCTCACTACATCCACAGCCGCCCCTCTGTCCAGACTACTACTCACCTCACTACATCCACAGCCGCCCCTCTGTCCAGACTTCTACTCACCTCACTACATCCACAGCCGCCCCTCTGTCCAGACTTCTACTCACCTCACTACATCCACAGCCGCCCCTCTGTCCAGACTACTACTCACCTCACTACATCCACAGCCGCCCCTCTGTCCAGACTACTACTCACCTCACTACATCCACAGCCGCCCCTCTGTCCAGGCTACTACTCGCCTCACTACATCCACAGCCGCCCCTCTGTCCAGACTACTACTCACCTCACTACATCCACAGCCGCCCCTCTGTCCAGGCTACTACTCACCTCCTTACAAAAACAAATGAGGTTAGTCTGACAACTTGCTTGCCAAACATTATCCCACAATAGAAGTTAAGCTTACTGATCTATCATTACTTAGAGAAGACAGAGAACCTTTTTTTTGTTGTTGCCACATTTGCTTTGCGCCAGTCAATAGAGAATATCAAAAAAAGGTATAATACTGAGGGGATGAGATGTCAGGACTTGTGTGTGAGGTGCAGCGCCCTCTGCTGGTCTCTGAGGGGATGAGATGTCAGGACTGGTGTGTGAGGTGCAGCGCCCTCTGCTGGTCTCTGAGGGGATGAGATGGCAGGACTGGTGTGTGAGGTGCAGCGCCCTCTGCTGGTCTCTGAGGGGATGAGATGTCAGGACTGGTGTGTGAGATGCAGCACCCTCTGCTGGTCTCTGAGGGGATGAGATGTCAGGACTTGTGTGTGAGCTGCAGCTCCCTCTGCTGGTCTCTGAGGGGATGAGATGTCAGGACTGGTGTGTGAGGTGCAGCGCCCTCTGCTGGTCTCTGAGGGGATGAGATGTCAGGACTTGTGTGTGAGGTGCAGCGCCCTCTGCTGGTCTGAGGGGATGAGATGTCAGGACTTGTGTGTGAGGTGCAGCGCCCTCTGCTGGTCTCTGAGGGGATGAGATGTCAGGACTGGTGTGTGAGGTGCAGCGCCCTCTGCTGGTCACTGAGGGGATGAGATGTCAGGACTGGTGTGTGAGGTGCAGCGCCCTCTGCTGGTCACTTAGGGGATGAGATGTCAGGACTGGTGTGTGAGGTGCAGTGCCCTCTGCTGGTCTCTGAGGGGATGAGATGTCAGGACTGGTGTGTGAGGTGCAGCGCCCTCTGCTGGTCACTTAGGGGATGAGATGTCAGGACTGGTGTGTGAGGTGCAGCGCCCTCTGCTGGTCACTTAGGGGATGAGATGTCAGGACTTGTGTGTGAGGTGCAGCGCCCTCTGCTGGTCACTTAGGGGATGAGATGTCAGGACTTGTGTGTGAGGTGCAGTGCCCTCTGCTGGTCTCTGAGGGGATGAGATGTCAGGACTGGTGTGTGAGGTGCAGCGCCCTCTGCTGGTCACTGAGGGGATGAGATGTCAGGACTGGTGTGTGAGGTGCAGCGCCCTCTGCTGGTCACTTAGGGGATGAGATGTCAGGACTTGTGTGTGAGGTGCAGTGCCCTCTGCTGGTCTCTGAGGGATGAGATGTCAGGACTGGTGTGTGAGGTGCAGCTCCCTCTGCTGGTCTCTGAGGGGATGAGATGTCAGGACTGGTGTGTGAGGTGCAGCGCCCTCTGCTGGTCTGAGGGGATGAGATGTCAGGACTGGTGTGTGAGGTGCAGCGCCCTCTGCTGGTCTCTGAGGGGATGAGATGTCAGGACTGGTGTGTGAGGTGCAGCGCCCTCTGCTGGTCACTTAGGGGATGAGATGTCAGGACTTGTGTGTGAGGTGCAGCGCCCTCTGCTGGTCACTTAGGGGATGAGATGTCAGGACTGGTGTGTGAGGTGCAGCGCCCTCTGCTGGTCTCTGAGGGGATGAGATGTCAGGACTGGTGTGTGAGGTGCAGCGCCCTCTGCTGGTCTCTGAGGGGATGAGATGTCAGGACTGGTGTGTGAGGTGCAGTGCCCTCTGCTGGTCTCTGAGGGGATGAGATGTCAGGACTGGTGTGTGAGGTGCAGCGCCCTCTGCTGGTCTGAGGGGATGAGATGTCAGGACTGGTGTGTGAGGTGCAGCGCCCTCTGCTGGTCTCTGAGGGGATGAGATGTCAGGACTGGTGTGTGAGGTGCAGCTCCCTCTGCTGGTCTCTGAGGGGATGAGATGTCAGGACTGGTGTGTGAGGTGCAGCGCCCTCTGCTGGTCACTGAGGGGATGAGATGTCAGGACTTGTGTGTGAGGTGCAGCGCCCTCTGCTGGTCACTTAGGGGATGAGATGTCAGGACTGGTGTGTGAGGTGCAGCACCCTCTGCTGGTCACTTAGGGGATGAGATGTCAGGACTGGTGTGTGAGGTGCAGCACCCTCTGCTGGTCACTGAGGGGATGAGATGTCAGGACTGGTGTGTGAGGTGCAGCGCCCTCTGCTGGTCTCTGAGGGGATGAGATGTCAGGACTGGTGTGTGAGGTGCAGTGCCCTCTGCTGGTCTCTGAGGGGATGAGATGTCAGGACTGGTGTGTGAGGTGCAGCGCCCTCTGCTGGTCACTGAGGGGATGAGATGTCAGGACTGGTGTGTGAGGTGCAGCGCCCTCTGCTGGTCACTGAGGGGATGAGATGTCAGGACTGGTGTGTGAGGTGCAGCGCCCTCTGCTGGTCACTTAGGGGATGAGATGTCAGGACTGGTGTGTGAGATGCAGCACCCTCTGCTGGTCTCTGAGGGGATCAGATGTCAGGACTGGTGTGTGAGCTGCAGCGCCCTCTGCTGGTCTCTGAGGGGATGAGATGTCAGGACTGGTGTGTGAGGTGCAGCGCCCTCTGCTGGTCTCTGAGGGGATGAGATGTCAGGACTGGTGTGTGAGGTGCAGCGCCCTCTGCTGGTCACTGAGGGGATGAGATGTCAGGACTGGTGTGTGAGGTGCAGCGCCCTCTGCTGGTCTCTGAGGGGATGAGATGTCAGGACTGGTGTGTGAGGTGCAGCGCCCTCTGCTGGTCTCTGAGGGGATGAGATGTCAGAACTGGTGTGTGAGGTGCAGCGCCCTCTGCTGGTCACTTAGGGGATGAGATGTCAGGACTGGTGTGTGAGGTGCAGCGCCCTCTGCTGGTCTGAGGGGATGAGATGTCAGGACTTGTGTGTGTGAGGTGCAGCGCCCTCTGCTGGTCTCTGAGGGGATGAGATGTCAGGACTGGTGTGTGAGGTGCAGCGCCCTCTGCTGGTCACTGAGGGGATGAGATGTCAGGACTGGTGTGTGAGGTGCAGCGCCCTCTGCTGGTCACTTAGGGGATGAGATGTCAGGACTGGTGTGTGAGCTGCAGCGCCCTCTGCTGGTCACTGAGGGGATGAGATGTCAGGACTGGTGTGTGAGGTGCAGCGCCCTCTGCTGGTCACTTAGGGGATGAGATATCAGGACTTGTGTGTGAGATGCAGCTCCCTCTGCTGGTCTCTGAGGGGATGAGATGTCAGGACTGGTGTGTGAGGTGCAGCGCCCTCTGCTGGTCACTGAGGGGATGAGATGTCAGGACTGGTGTGTGAGGTGCAGCGCCCTCTGCTGGTCTCTGAGGGGATGAGATGTCAGGACTGGTGTGTGAGGTGCAGCTCCCTCTGCTGGTCTCTGAGGGGATGAGATGTCAGGACTGGTGTGTGAGGTGCAGCGCCCTCTGCTGGTCACTTAGGGGATGAGATGTCAGGACTTGTGTGTGAGGTGCAGTGCCCTCTGCTGGTCTCTGAGGGGATGAGATGTCAGGACTGGTGTGTGAGGTGCAGCGCCCTCTGCTGGTCACTTAGGGGATGAGATGTCAGGACTGGTGTGTGAGGTGCAGCGCCCTCTGCTGGTCTCTGAGGGGATCAGATGTCAGGACTGGTGTGTGAGGTGTAGCTCCCTCTGCTGGTCACTTAGGGGATGAGATGTCAGGACTGGTGTGTGAGATGCAGCACCCTCTGCTGGTCTCTGAGGGGATCAGATGTCAGGACTGGTGTGTGAGGTGCAGCGCCCTCTGCTGGTCTCTGAGGGGATGAGATGTCAGGACTTGTGTGTGAGGTGCAGCGCCCTCTGCTGGTCTCTGAGGGGATGAGATGTCAGGACTTGTGTGTGAGGTGCAGCGCCCTCTGCTGGTCTCTGAGGGGATGAGATGTCAGGACTGGTGTGTGAGGTGCAGCGCCCTCTGCTGGTCTCTGAGGGGATGAGATGTCAGGACTGGTGTGTGAGGTGCAGCGCCCTCTGCTGGTCACTGAGGGGATGAGATGTCAGGACTGGTGTGTGAGGTGCAGCGCCCTCTGCTGGTCTCTGAGGGGATGAGATGTCAGGACTTGTGTGTGAGGTGCAGCGCCCTCTGCTGGTCTCTGAGGGGATGAGATGTCAGGACTTGTGTGTGAGGTGCAGCGCCCTCTGCTGGTCTCTGAGGGGATGAGATGTCAGGACTGGTGTGTGAGGTGCAGCGCCCTCTGCTGGTCTGAGGGGATGAGATGTCAGGACTTGTGTGTGAGGTGCAGCGCCCTCTGCTGGTCTCTGAGGGGATGAGATGTCAGGACTGGTGTGTGAGGTGCAGCGCCCTCTGCTGGTCTCTGAGGGGATGAGATGTCAGGACTAGTGTGTGAGGTGCAGCGCCCTCTGCTGGTCTCTGAGGGGATGAGATGTCAGGACTGGTGTGTGAGGTGCAGCGCCCTCTGCTGGTCTCTGAGGGGATGAGATGTCAGGACTGGTGTGTGAGCTGCAGCTTCTCTCCCTCCTACAGATGAGCAGCTCCCGGGGGGAACGACATGTAAACAATGAGTGAATTATGTGCAACAAGCGTGCCCTGTTCCTGTGCCCGTCCTCCTGCGCCCACTTGTCACGGACCGGTGGACATTAATGTGCCCACTGCACAAAAATTCACTGTAGTAAACGTCAGGACACCTGTCACATGTGCCCCCTCAAAGAATAGGCACTTAGTCACCTCCATAGTCTGTAACGGTCCTGTGACAGTCCCTCCAGTTCAATGCAATCAACCTGATCATGTGACAGTCCCCCCAATAGGAATATTATGCCTCATCATGTGACAGTCCCCCCCAATAGGAATATTATGCCTCATCATGTGACAGTCCCCCCAATAGGAATATTATGTCTGATCATGTGACAGTCCCCCCCAATAGGAATATTATGTCTGATCATGTGACAGTCCCCCCAATAGGAATATTATGCCTCATCATGTGACAGTCCCCCCAATAGGAATATTATGTCTCATCATGTGACAGTCCCCCCAAAGGAATATTATGTCTGATCATGTGACAGTCCCCCCAAAGGAATATTATGTCTGATCATGTGACAGTCCCCCCAAAGGAATATTATGTCTGATCATGTGACAGTCCCCCCAAAGGAATATTATGCCTGATCATGTGACAGTCCCCCCAAAGGAATATTATGTCTGATCATGTGACAGTCCCCCCAAAGGAATATTATGTCTGATCATGTGACAGTCCCCCCAAAGGAATATTATGCCTGATCATGTGACTGTCCCCCCAATAGGAATATTATGCCTCATCATGTGACAGTCCCCCCAATAGGAATATTGTGCCTCATCATGTGACAGTCCCCCCAATAGGAATATTATGCCTCATCATGTGACAGTCCCCCCAATAGGAATATTGTGCCTCATCATGTGACAGTCCCCCCAATAGGAATATTATGCCTCATCATGTGACAGTCCCCCCAATAGGAATATTATGCCTGATCATGTGACTGTCCCCCCAATAGGAATATTATGCCTCATCATGTGACAGTCCCCCCAATAGGAATATTGTGCCTCATCATGTGACAGTCCCCCCAATAGGAATATTATGCCTCATCATGTGACAGTCCCCCCAATAGGAATATTATGTCTGATCATGTGACAGTCCCCCCAAAGGAATATTGTGCCTCATCATGTGACAGTCCCCCCAATAGGAATATTGTGCCTCATCATGTGACAGTCCCCCCAATAGGAATATTATGCCTCATCATGTGACAGTCCCCCCAATAGGAATATTATGCCTCATCATGTGACAGTCCCCCCAATAGGAATATTGTGCCTCATCATGTGACAGTCCCCCCAATAGGAATATTATGCCTCATCATGTGACAGTCCCCCCAATAGGAATATTATGTCTGATCATGTGACAGTCCCCCCAATAGGAATATTATGTCTCATCATGTGACAGTCCCCCCAATAGGAATATTGTGCCTCATCATGTGACAGTCCCCCCAATAGGAATATTATGCCTCATCATGTGACAGTCCCCCCCAATAGGAATATTATGCCTCATCATGTGACAGTCCCCCCAATAGGAATATTATGTCTGATCATGTGACAGTCCCCCCAAAGGAATATTATGCCTGATCATGTGACAGTCCCCCCAATAGGAATATTATGTCTGATCATGTGACAGTCCCCCCAATAGGAATATTATGTCTGATCATGTGACAGTCCCCCCAATAGGAATATTATGTCTCATCATGTGACATTCCCCCCAATAGGAATATTATGCCTCATCATGTGACAGTCCCCCCAATAGGAATATTATGTCTGATCATGTGACAGTCCCCCCAAAGGAATATTATGTCTGATCATGTGACTGTACCCCCAAAGGAATATTATGTCTGATCATGTGACAGTCCCCCCAAAGGAATATTATGTCTGATCATGTGACAGTCCCCCCAAAGGAATATTATGTCTGATCATGTGACAGTCCCCCCAATAGGAATATTATGCCTCATCATGTGACAGTCCCCCCAATAGGAATATTATGTCTGATCATGTGACTGTCCCCCCAATAGGAATATTATGTCTGATCATGTGACAGTCCCCCCAATAGGAATATTATGTCTGATCATGTGACAGTCCCCCCAATAGGAATATTATGCCTGATCATGTGACAGTCCCCCCAATAGGAATATTATGTCTGATCATGTGACAGTCCCCCCAATAGGAATATTATGTCTGATCATGTGACTGTCCCCCCAATAGGAATATTATGTCTGATCATGTGACAGTCCCCCCAATAGGAATATTATGCCTGATCATGTGACAGTCCCCCCAATAGGAATATTATGCCTGATCATGTGACAGTCCCCCCAATAGGAATATTATGCCTGATCATGTGACAGTCCCCCCCAATAGGAATATTATGCCTCATCATGTGACAGTCCCCCCAATAGGAATATTATGTCTGATCATGTGACTGTACCCCCAAAGGAATATTATGTCTGATCATGTGACAGTCCCCCCAATAGGAATATTATGCCTGATCATGTGACAGTCCCCCCAATAGGAATATTATGCCTGATCATGTGACAGTCCCCCCAATAGGAATATTATGCCTCATCATGTGACAGTCCCCCCAATAGGAATATTATGTCTGATCATGTGACTGTCCCCCCAATAGGAATATTATGTCTGATCATGTGACAGTCCCCCCAATAGGAATATTATGCCTGATCATGTGACAGTCCCCCCAATAGGAATATTATGCCTGATCATGTGACAGTCCCCCCAATAGGAATATTATGCCTCATCATGTGACAGTCCCCCCAATAGGAATATTATGTCTGATCATGTGACTGTCCCCCCAATAGGAATATTATGTCTGATCATGTGACAGTCCCCCCAATAGGAATATTATGTCTGATCATGTGACTGTACCCCCAATAGGAATATTATGTCTGATCATGTGACATTCCCCCCAATAGGAATATTATGCCAGGTCATGTGACTGTACTGCGGTCCCCTGAGAGATTGAGGTGTTTCGGCAGCTGCTTTAGGAGTGTCCTGACTCTGAGGTCAGTACACAGCTCTGTATACTGTAGGAGGGAGTGGTGGTGGGTACACCTGTATGGTGGTATCTACCTTAGCATCTCTCGTTCCTCCGTTACCTGCCGGAGTCATTGTGAACCCACAGCTCCACCACCACTGCTGGCTGTATTCCCGTCGGTATTGTGTGAGGTCCCCGTCTCTATTCTGTTGGGGGGTGTGGGGTTGGCCCCCGTTGGTATTGTGTGAGGTCCCCGATACGGACTGGTGGTCACAAAATCCGTACAGGGACCGCACAGAATACGAACATGTGTCGCACAGAACGTCGGTGGTCTCAGAAGATAACCGTCCCCACTTTGTTCTTTGGTTCCTATTCTGTGAGGTCTCTTAGTATTCCGTGGATTCTGCTCCTGTTGTCTCCCCCCCCCCCCCAGTAATGTGACGCGGGGTCTCTATTCATTTCCACCTCATTAGATCCTTGTAGAAAGTTTCCCCCCCCCCCATCTTCCCACCAATCACAGCCTCTGACTCCGCTGTCCGATCTTCTGCAGATGATCTCAGCCAGACCCCGTCAGTCTCTGCAGATTGTGTGACCCGGCGAGGTGAGTACTCCAGAGCCTGCAGAGCACTTACCGATCGACCGACTTACTATACGTGGGTGCAAGAGATATATGTGCAGTCCTTACATGTGTGTGTGGAGATATGTGTACAGTCCTTACATGTGTATGTGGAGATATGTGTACAGTCCTTACATGTGTGTGTGGAGATATATGTACAGTCCTTACATGTGTATGTGGAGATATATGTACAGTCCTTACATGTGTATGTGGAGATATATGTACAGTCCTTACATGTGTATGTGGAGATATATGTACAGTGCTTACATGTGTATGTGGAGATATATGTACACTCCTTACATGTGTATGTGGAGATATATGTACAGTCCTTACATGTGTGTGTGGAGATATGTGTACAGTCCTTACATGTGTATGTGGAGATATATGTAACAGTGCTTACATGTGTATGTGGAGATATATGTACAGTCCGTACATGTGTATGTGGAGATATATGTACAGTGCTTACATGTGTATGTGGAGATATATGTACAGTGCTTACACGTGTATGTGGAGATATATGTACAGTGCTTACATGTGTGTGTGGAGATATATGTACACTCCTTACATGTGTATGTGGAGATATGTGAACAGTCCTTACATGTGTGTGTGGAGATATGTGTACAGTCCTTACATGTGTATGTGGAGATATATGTACAGTCCTTACATGTGTGTGTGGAGATATATGTACAGTCCTTACATGTGTATGTGGAGATATATGTACAGTCCTTACATGTGTATGTGGAGATATATGTACAGTCCTTACATGTGTGTGTGGAGATATATGTACAGTGCTTACATGTTATGTGGAGATATATGTACACTCCTTACATGTGTATGTGGAGATATATGTGCAGTCCTTACATGTGTATGTGGAGATATGTGAACAGTCCTTACATGTGGTGTGTGGAGATATTGTACAGTCCTTACATGTTGTATGTGGAGATAGATGTACAGTCCTTACATGTGTATGTGGAGATATATGTACAGTGCTTACAGGTGTATGTGGAGATATATGTACAGTGCTTACATGTGTGTGTGGAGATATGTGAACAGTCCTTACATGTGTGTGTGGAGATATATGTTCAGTCCTTACATGTGTGTGTGGAGATATATGTGCAGTCCTTACATGTGTAGTGGAGATATATGTACAGTGCTTACAGGTGTGTGTGGAGATATATGTACAGTCCCTTACATGTGTATGTGGAGATATATGTACAGAGCTTACATGTGTATGTGGAGATATATGTACAGTCCTTACATGTGTATGTGGAGATATGTGTACAGTGCTTACATGTGTATGTGGAGATATATGTACACTCCTTACATGTGTATGTGGAGATATGTGTACAGTCCTTACATGTGTATGTGGAGATATATGTACACTCCTTACATGTGTATGTGGAGATATATGTACAGTCCTTACATGTGTGTGTGGAGATATATGTGCAGTCCTTACATGTGTATGTGGAGATATATGTACAGTGCTTACATGTGTGTGTGGAGATATATGTGCAGTCCTTACATGTGTATGTGGAGATATGTGTACAGTGCTTACATGTGTATGTGGAGATATATGTACACTCCTTACATGTGTATGTGGAGATATGTGTACAGTCCTTACATGTGTATGTGGAGATATATGTACACTCCTTACATGTGTATGTGGAGATATATGTACAGTCCTTACATGTGTGTGTGGAGATATATGTGCAGTCCTTACATGTGTATGTGGAGATATATGTACATAACTTACATGTGTATGTGGAGATATATGTACAGAGCTTACATGTGTATGTGGAGATATATGTACACTCCTTACATGTGTATGTGGAGATATATGTACATAGCTTACATGTGTATGTGGAGATATATGTACACTCCTTACATGTGTATGTGGAGATATATGTACAGTGCTTACATGTGTGTGTGGAGATATATGTACAGTGCTTACATGTGTATGTGGAGATATATGTGCAGTCCTTACATGTGTATGTGGAGATATATGTACAGTTCTTACATGTGTATGTGGAGATATATGTACAGGGCTTACATGTGTATGTGGAGATATATGTGCAGTCCTTACATGTGTATGTGGAGATATATGTGCAGTCCTTACATGTGTATGTGGAGATATGTGTACAGTCCTTACATGTGTGTGTGGAGATATGTGAACAGTCCTTACATGTGTGTGTGGAGATATATGTACAGTCCTTACATGTGTATGTGGAGATATGTGTACAGTGCTTACATGTGTATGTGGAGATATGTGTACAGTGCTTACATGTGTATGTGGAGATATATGTACACTCCTTACATGTGTATGTGGAGATATATGTACAGTCCTTACATGTGTATGTGGAGATATATGTACACTCCTTACATGTGTATGTGGAGATATATGTACACTCCTTACATGTGTATGTGGAGATATATGTACAGTGCTTACATGTGTGTGTGGAGATATATGTACAGTCCTTACATGTGTATGTGGAGATATATGTACAGTGCTTACATGTGTGTGTGGAGATATATGTACAGTCCTTACATGTGTATGTGGAGATACATGTACAGTGCTTACATGTGTATGTGGAGATATATGTACACTCCTTACATGTGTATGTGGAGATATATGTACAGTGCTTACATGTGTATGTGGAGATATATGTACAGTGCTTACATGTGTGTGTGGAGATATATGTACAGTCCTTACATGTGTATGTGGAGATATATGTACAGTCCTTACATGTGTATGTGGAGATATATGTACAGTCCTTACATGTGTATGTGGAGATATATGTGCAGTCCTTACATGTGTGTGTGGAGATATATGTACATAACTTACATGTGTATGTGGAGATATATGTACAGTGCTTACATGTGTATGTGGAGATATATGTACAGTGCTTACATGTGTATATATATGTACAGGCCTTACATGTGTATGTGGAGATATATGTACAGGCCTTACATGTGTATGTGGAGATATATGTACACTCCTTACATGTGTATGTGGAGATATATGTACAGTGCTTACATGTGTATGTGGAGATATATGTACCTTCCTTACATGTGTATGTGGAGATATATGTACAGTCCTTACATGTGTATGTGGAGATATGTGTACACTCCTTACATGTGTATGTGGAGATATGTGTATGTGGAGATATATGTACAGTGCTTACATGTGTATGTGGAGATATATGTACACTCCTTACATGTGTATGTGGAGATATATGTACAGTCCTTACATGTGTATGTGGAGATATATGTACAGTCCTTACATGTGTATGTGGAGATATATGTACAGGCCTTACATGTGTATGTGGAGATATATGTACACTCCTTACATGTGTATGTGGAGATATGTGTACAGTACTTACATGTGTATGTGGAGATATATGTACACTCCTTACATGTGTATGTGGAGATATATGTACAGTGCTTACATGTGTATGTGGAGATATATGTACACTCCTTACATGTGTATGTGGAGATATATGTACAGTCCTTACATGTGTATGTGGAGATATATGTACAGGCCTTACATGTGTATGTGGAGATATATGTACACTCCTTACATGTGTATGTGGAGATATATGTACACTCCTTACATGTGTATGTGGAGATATATGTACACTCCTTACATGTGTATGTGGAGATATATGTACACTCCTTACATGTGTATGTGGAGATATATGTACAGGCCTTACATGTGTATGTGGAGATATATGTACAGTGCTTACATGTGTATGTGGAGATATATGTACACTCCTTACATGTGTATGTGGAGATATGTGTACAGTACTTACATGTGTATGTGGAGATATATGTACACTCCTTACATGTGTGTGTGGAGATATATGTGCAGTCCTTACATGTGTGTGTGGAGATATATGTACAGTGCTTACATGTGTATGTGGAGATATATGTACAGTCCTTACATGTGTATGTGGAGATATATGTACAGTCCTTACATGTGTATGTGGAGATATATGTACAGGCCTTACATGTGTATGTGGAGATATATGTACAGTGCTTACATGTGTATGTGGAGATATATGTACAGGCCTTACATGTGTATGTGGAGATATATGTACAGTCCTTACATGTGTATGTGGAGATATATGTACACTCCTTACATGTGTATGTGGAGATATGTGTACAGTCCTTACATGTGTATGTGGAGATATATGTACAGTCCTTACATGTGTATGTGGAGATATATGTACATAACTTACATGTGTATGTGGAGATATATGTGCAGTCAGTATTCTGTGAGGAAGGGTGACGTATAGTGGGGGGTGGAGCCTTTGTGATGTATAGTGGGGGGTGGAGCCTGTGTGATGTATAGTGGGTGAAGCCTTTGTGATGTATAGTGGGGGGTTGAGCCTGTGTGATGTATAGTGGGGGGTGGAGCCTGTGTGATGTATAGTGGGGGGTGGAGCCTGTGTGATGTATAGTGGGGGGTGGAGCCTGTGTGATGTATAGTGGGTGGGTGAAGCCTGTGTGATGTATAGTGGGTGGGTGAAGCCTGTGTGATGTATAGTGGGGGGTGAAGCCTGTGTGATGTATAGTGGGGGGTGAAGCCTTTGTGATGTATAGTGGGTGGGTGAAGCCTGTGTGATGTATAGTGAGTGGGTGAAGCCTTTGTGATGTATAGTGGGTGGGTGAAGCCTGTGTGATGTATAGTGGGGGGTGGAGCCTGTGTGATGTATAGTGGGTGGGTGAAGCCTGTGTGATGTATAGTGGGTGGGTGAAGCCTGTGTGATGTATAGTGGGTGGGTGAAGCCTTTGTGATGTATAGTGGGGGGGTGGAGCCTTTGTGATGTATAGTGGGGGGTGGAGCCTTTGTGATGCATAGTGGGGGGGTGGAGCCTTTGTGATGTATAGTGGGGGGTGGAGCCTTTGTGATGTATAGTGGGGGGTGGAGCCTTTGTGATGTATAGTGGGGGGTGGAGCCTTTGTGATGTATAGTGGGGGGGTGGAGCCTTTGTGATGTATAGTGGGGGGTGGAGCCTTTGTGATGTATAGTGGGGGTGGAGCCTTTGTGATGTATAGTGGGGGTGGAGCCTTTGTGATGTGATGTATAGTGGATGCAGGCAGGTTTCTATACTGAATGCTGCAGAAATAACTGTAGAAAAAATTAAACAAAGATGTGGATGTAGGTACTGAGGTGAATGCAGATTGTGGAGGTTCAGGTGGATGCAGATTGTGGAGGTTCGGGTGGATGCCGAGGTTGGCGGTTCGGGTGGATGCCGAGGTTGGCGGTTCGGGTGGATGCCGAGGTTGGCGGTTCGGGTGGATGCCGAGGTTGGCGGTTCGGGTGGATGCCGAGGTTGGCGGTTCGGGTGGATGCCGAGGTTGACGGTTCGGGTGGATGCCGAGGTTGGCGATTCGGGTGGATGCCGAGGTTGGCGGTTCGGGTGGATGCCGAGGTTGGCGGTTCGGGTGGATGCCGAGGTTGGCGGTTCGGGTGGATGCCGAGGTTGGCGGTTCGGGTGGATGCCGAGGTTGGCGGTTCGGGTGGATGCCGAGGTTGGCGGTTCGGGTGGATGCTGATTGTGGCGGTTCGGGTGGATGCTGATTGTGGCGGTTCGGGTGGATGCTGATTGTGGCGGTTCGGGTGGATGCTGATTGTGGCGGTTCGGGTGGATGCTGATTGTGGCGGTTCGGGTGGGTGCTGATTGTGGCGGTTCGGGTGGATGCTGATTGTGGCGGTTCGGGTGGATGCTGATTGTGGCGGTTCGGGTGGATGCCGAGGTTGGCGGTTCGGGTGGATGCCGAGGTTGGCGGTTCGGGTGGATGCCGAGGTTGGCGGTTCGGGTGGATGCCGAGGTTGACGGTTCGGGTGGATGCCGAGGTTGGCGATTCGGGTGGATGCCGAGGTTGGCGGTTCGGGTGGATGCCGAGGTTGGCGGTTCGGGTGGATGCCGAGGTTGGCGGTTCGGGTGGATGCCGAGGTTGGCGGTTCGGGTGGATGCCGAGGTTGGCGGTTCGGGTGGATGCCGAGGTTGGCGGTTCGGGTGGATGCCGAGGTTGGCGGTTCGGGTGGATGCCGAGGTTGGCGGTTCGGGTGGATGCCGAGGTTGGCGGTTCGGGTGGATGCCGAGGTTGGCGGTTCGGGTGGATGCCGAGGTTGGCGGTTCGGGTGGATGCCGATTGTGGCGGTTCGGGTGGATGCTGATTGTGGCGGTTCGGGTGGGTGCTGATTGTGGCGGTTCGGGTGGATGCTGATTGTGGCGGTTCGGGTGGATGCTGATTGTGGCGGTTCGGGTGGATGCTGATTTGTGGCGGTTCGGGTGGATGCCGAGGTTGGCGGTTCGGGTGGATGCTGATTGTGGCGGTTCGGGTGGATGCTGATTGTGGCGGTTCGGGTGGGTGCTGATTGTGGCGGTTCGGGTGGGTGCTGATTGTGGCGGTTCGGGTGGGTGCTGATTGTGGCGGTTCGGGTGGATGCTGATTGTGGCGGTTCGGGTGGATGCCGAGGTTGGCGGTTCGGGTGGATGCCGATTGTGGCGGTTCGGGTGGATGCTGATTGTGGCGGTTCGGGTGGATGCTGATTGTGGCGGTTCGGGTGGATGCTGATTGTGGCGGTTCGGGTGGATGCTTATTGTGGCGGTTCGGGTGGATGCTTATTGTGGCGGTTCGGGTGGATGCTTATTGTGGCGGTTCGGGTGGATGCTGATTGTGGCGGTTCGGGTGGATGCTGATTGTGGCGGTTCGGGTGGGTGCTCAGGTGGATGCTGAGGTTGAAGTTCAGGTGGATGCTGATTGTAGATTTTACGCAATTGGCAGCCGCAGCATTCTCTGTGTCCCTGTAAACTCCAGCATGATCCCGCCAGATATATGTGGGGTGTGTCAATGTACATGCATAGTGCATAGGGCATGTAACCAGATGTATGTGGGGTGTACACATGTACGGAGGGTGAGTATAGACTGTGGCACAGCTGGCACCATCACCTTGTCTTCTTCAGGCGCAGGCTTTTCATGTCAGCCACATGAAGGGGAGATGTTGACAGGGTAAATGAGTGGAGGCACGGGGTTTGCAGTGGCCCACCCCTCTCTGTGCATCCTAATGAGGCGTCCATTGTAAGATGCTCTTTGTGCAGCCACAGATCCATTCATGCCCTCTCCTCGGGAATGTACAATGGTGCCAGTGTCTGCTC
Source organism: Bufo gargarizans (assembly GCF_014858855.1). Classification (NCBI taxonomy): domain Eukaryota; kingdom Metazoa; phylum Chordata; class Amphibia; order Anura; family Bufonidae; genus Bufo; species Bufo gargarizans. The sequence continues at coordinate 27,102 of NW_025334486.1, read as the reverse complement.
CCTCCAACAGTCAGGGCCTTTCACTACCTTCCTCCTCCTCTCAGCCAGCAGCTCAGGAAGCAGGACACAGGTGCAGAAATACCTCCTGCCTGGCATGGGGCCTTGGCTCCACTTGCCACTTGGGGCCCCTCCACAATGATCACCATCACTTTACCACCTCTTATCCTTCACGATGATCACCATCACTTTACCACCTTTTTTCCTCCACGATGATCACCATCACTTTACCACCTCCTATACTCCACGATGATCACCATAACTTTACCACCCTGTATCCTCCACGATGATCACAATCACTTTACCACCCTGTATCCTCCACGATGAGGACCATCACTTTACCACCCCGTATCCTCCACGATGATCACCATCACTTTACCACCTCCTATCCTCCACGATGATCACCATCACTTTACCACCTCCTATACTCCACGATGATCACCATCACTTTACCACCTCCTATACTCCACGATGATCACCATTATTTTACCACCCCGTATCCTCCACAATGATCACCATCACTTTACCACCCCGTATCCTCCACAATGATCACCATCACTTTACCACCTCCTATCCTCCACGATGATCACCATCACTTTACCACCTCCTATACTCCACGATGATCACCATTATTTTACCACCCCGTATCCTCCACAATGATCACCATCACTTTACCACCTCCTATCCTCCACGATGATCACCATTATTTTACCACCCTGTATCCTCCACGATGAATACTATCACTTTACCACTCTGTATCCTCCACAATGATGACCATCACTTTACCACCCCGTATCCTCCACGATGATCACCATCACTTTACCACCTCCTATCCTCCACGATGATCACCATCACTTTACCACCCTGTATCCTCCACGATGATCACCATCACTTTACCACCCTGTATCCTCCACGATGATCACCATCACTTTACCACCCTGTATCCTCCACGATGATGACCATCACTTTACCACCCCGTATCCTCCACGATGATCACTGTCATATCACCAATGTGGGATACCAGGGATGTGATTGGGGGAGTCAGAGGCTCCAGCTGCCCTCAGCTCTGGCTTCCACAGTCTTGTGATCTCAGCTGCGAACAATGAGCAGCCATTAATCATCGGCGTCCAGTCATTTATCTCCGTGCAATGTCCCCACAAATCACTGCTCGTAACCTCAGACCCTCGCCCTCATCTCTGGATAGATTCTTCTGCCCCAGACAGCGGAGTGCCAACCTGGTGACCATGGCTACGGGGCCTCCTGGGAACGACTCCACATGCTGCACAAGCGGGGGAAATGAGGCCCAAAGAAGATACTGGGAGCAATGTCAGCCTGAGACACCCAGTCAGATTATTCCTGTGTTCTCAGTCAATGACAACAAGCAGAGATCTGATGGCCTCTCTGGCAGCAGACTCCTCTTTTAAAAAAACTCCCTGGACACCTATATAGCATGAACGTTCTTAAGGCAGATTCTACTGTGGCGTGACCGATCTTAAGGCAGAGACCTCCACAGCGTGACCACTCTTAAGGCAGAGACTAATGTGGCATGACCCTGCTGGTAATGGTCAGGGAGTTTTAAAGGGCCAGTGCAGCCTCATCATTGTCTTCATATTCTGTAACTTTCTAGAAGACATTTTGTCCATGACAAATAGAATTTTCAATATCTCTTTTTTCAGTGACTGGAGGTCAGAATAGAGAAATCTGTTCTGCCTCTGATTACTTCTTCACAATTCCGACTATGTGCTACTTGCAGATCAAGCTGTTTCCTTCCACTTGTCAGGGCGGATGATGGGAGTGATACATTGGGATGGCTTCGCAGCTCATCGCTTTCTGGTGTAGATTACACTGCGCTGTGATTCTGGAGGCACATCTCTGCTCTCCATGTAGACAGCTTCTTCTTGTGACATCTCCTAGACCCATAAACTGTCTACAAGATGCTCCAAGACAGAGGAGTCCATCGTGAGGAATCAGAGAACTCTTGCAGACAAGTTGACCACCTCAGATCTTTACCAGTGCCAGCCTTATTACCATTATTGTATTGGGATTCCTGTGGCTTGGGGTGAAGTATTGGAGGTGGAGTCACTGAGCTCCCACCCACGAGGTGCTTCTCCCCTTCATCTTTTCACATTCCCATGAGGAGCAGTCACTAGAAGTCCCAGACTTTTAAGAACTTTGACTGGAACCAGTTTGTGTAGATCTGACCGGCCATCCGGATCTAGGTGTTGCCCCTTCTTGTTTCCGACCCAATCGTGTTCGTTCTCAACTTTTACTTGTAAATTTTAAAGGCTCCCTGTATACGGCCCAGAAGATAATCCCGCTAAACTATCCCCACTGCTGGAGCATTCCCTGTATACAGCCCAGATAATCCCGCTAGCCTACCCCCACTGCAGGAACGTTTCCTGTATATGGCCCGGAAGATAATCCCGCTATCCTATCCCCACTGCAGGAGCGTTTCCTGTATACGGCCCAGATAATTCTGCTAGCCTACCCCCACTGCAGGAACGTTCCCTGTATACGGCCCAGAAGATAATCCCGGTAGCCTAGCCCCACTGCAGGAACGTTCCCTGTATACGGCCCGGAAGATAATCCCACTAGCCTGCCCCCACTGCAGAAACGTTCCCTGTATACGGCCCAGAAGATAATCCCGCTACGTTCCCTGTATACGGCCCGGAAGATAATCCCGCTAGTCTGCCCCCACTGCAGGAACGTTCCCTGTATACGGCCCAGAAGATAATCCCGCTACGTTCCCTGTATACGGCCCGGAAGATAATCCCGCTAGCCTATCCCCACTGCAGAAACATTCCCTGTATACGGCCCGGAAGATAATCCCGCTAGCCTGCCTCACTGCAGGAACGTTCCCTGTATACGGCCTGGAAGATAATCCCGCTAGCCTATCCCCACTGCAGGAACGTTCCCTGTATACGGCCCGGAAGATAATCCCGCTAGCCTGCCCCCACTGCAGAAACGTTCCCTGTATACGGCCCAGAAGATAATCCCGATACGTTCCCTGTATACGGCCCGGAAGATAATCCCGCTAGTCTGCCCCCACTGCAGGAACGTTCCCTGTATACGGCCCAGAAGATAATCCCGCTACGTTCCCTGTATACGGCCCGGAAGATAATCCCGCTAGCCTATCCCCACTGCAGAAACATTCCCTGTATACGGCCCGGAAGATAATCCCGCTAGCCTGCCTCACTGCAGGAACGTTCCCTGTATACGGCCTGGAAGATAATCCCGCTAGCCTATCCCCACTGCAGGAACGTTCCCTGTATACGGCCCGGAAGATAATCCCGCTAGCCTGCCCCCACTGCAGAAACGTTCCCTGTATACGGCCCAGAAGATAATCCCGCTACGTTCCCTGTATACGGCCCGGAAGATAATCCCGCTAGCCTATCCCCACTGCAGGAACGTTCCCTGTATACGGCCCGGAAGATAATCCCGCTAGTCTGCCCCCACTGCAGGAACGTTCCCTGTATACGGCCCAGAAGATAATCCCGCTACGTTCCCTGTATACGGCCCGGAAGATCATCCCGCTAGCCTATCCCCACTGCAGAAACGTTCCCTGTATACGGCCCGGAAGATCATCCCGCTAGCCTATCCCCACTGCAGAAACGTTCCCTGTATACGGCCCGGAAGATAATCCCGCTAGCCTGCCTCACTGCGGGAACGTTCCCTGTATACGGCCCAGAAGATAATCCCGCTAGCCTATCCCCACTGCAGGAACGTTCCCTGTATACGGCCCAGAAGATAATCGCGCTAGCCTCCCCCCACTGCAGAAACGTTCCCTGTATACGGCCCGGAAGATAATCCCGCTAGCCTGCCCCCACTGCAGGAGCGTTTCCTGTATACGGCCCAGAAGATAATCCTGTCAGACTCCCCCCACCGCACGCAGGGTATACGGCCTCAGCTCTAGCGACCTATCTCTGGGTAGGTTTTCACAGTCATTATTTAACTCTGTTTCTTCTATTAACCCATACGTGTCCAGACCCTCCCTTCATTTATGGGCTGCAGAGGAGGGATGTGTCCGGCCGCAGAGGATTTCCAATTGTCCTGTCTGGAGATGAGTGGAGTTGATCCGGGGCTACTCCATAGCGTGAACACAGTGTGACATGGACCGTCCAGATTATCAGATGACCGGACTGCCGGATCGGCTCCCCTCATCTTGTGCCAGCAGGCTGATCCAGCTGTCTGGATTATCACATGCTGTCTTCCAGTCTCCTGGAAATTGCTGTACAGAGCTCTGCTTGCTGTAATTAAATGAAAAGCCGTCATCTTTACATTTAGATGCTGAAGGCTGTCCTGACCTAGTCATGCTCACAGAGCTGAGGGTCTGTTACAATGTAGGCTTGACTGATCTGCCTGGAGGTTTGTGCTGCTGCTGTGTTTAGCTGTCAGACGATTGTCTGCACTGATGCATGGTAACAAACCCTCAGGTCAAATGATTCCCATCTGATGTTATTTGTGCACCAGACCTGGTTCTCTGCACATAACATGGACATTGAGGGTGGTAGTTGCTGTGGTCAGGGAGTAGTACCCCGTCTTCCAGGTCATTCATGGCGACTGTATATCTTGGTTCCTCCATTAGACTGGCCTCGCCTGCAGGGCTTTAGTAACCTCTGCTGGCCACTCCTGGGTACTGCAGGCTTCAGGGGCCAGCTGGGGACACCAGCAGCACTGGGGTCAAACTGGGAACCAGACCTAGAAGTGGGGACCTGGGTCCAGGGCTGAGGGTCATGTTAGCTACACCTCCAAGCGGTGCAGTAGTCTGACAGGTGCAGGTATATCGGTCTCATCTTGTGTCCAACACAACCTAGGGCCCATCTCCTACACCGTAACACAGAGGTCCAGAGATTCAGCGAGCAGTCACCAGCCATAGATATGTTACTGGCCCCAGACCTAAAGCCTCAGCTCATGACCACTACGTGCTGGGTGTTGGGACATTTAGTACATTATAGTAGTGGCTGAAGGGTTTGGACACAAGGACAATCCTCTCCCGATTCTCCAATAACGACTCCGCCTTCAGTACTATACTGGTAACACTGACAGGAGGGCTGCTGTTTCAGGGGTCGGGTGACATAACTAGCCCCATGAGACTTGGACGTGACCTTCTCCACACCTCCTTCTAATGGTTGCTTGTTTTCTGCTGCAGATGACTTCTTCGGTGAAGGTATACTACAGTCAGACCACGCAGACAGACAGCCGGCCTCTCATAGGCTCAGGTCTGAGGAGGAGACGTGTCATGACCAAGGATGGACGCAGCAATGTGCGCATAGATCACATCACCGACAAGAGCTTCCTCTACCTCAAAGACCTGTGGACTACCTTCATTGACATGCAGTGGAGATACAAGCTGCTCTTATTCTCCGCCACCTTTGCAGGAACCTGGTTTATTTTTGGGGTCATCTGGTACTTGGTGGCCTTGGTCCACGGAGATCTGTTGGAATTTAATACTCCCGCTAACCACACGCCTTGTGTCATGCAGGTGCACACACTGACTGGAGCCTTCCTCTTCTCCCTGGAGTCGCAGACCACCATTGGTTATGGTTTTCGGTACATCAGTGAGGAATGCCCCTTGGCCATTGTGCTGCTCATCACTCAGCTGGTTCTCACCACAATCCTAGAGATTTTCATCACTGGAACCTTCTTGGCAAAAATTGCTCGTCCAAAGAAAAGGGCAGAAACCATTAAATTCAGTCAGAACGCTGTGGTGACGCAACAAGAAGGCAAATTATGTCTGATGATCCGAGTGGCCAACATGCGCAGAAGCCTACTGATTGGATGTCAAGTGACTGGAAAGCTTCTCCAGACGCAGGTCACCAAGGAGGGTGATAACGTTCATCTCAATCAGATCAATGTGGACTTCCAGGTGGACACATCCTCTGACAGTCCCTTCCTGATCCTACCGCTCATCTTCTATCATGTGGTGGATGAGTCAAGTCCGCTCCGAGATGTTGCCATCCGCTCTGGAGAAGGAGACTTTGAGCTGGTGGTCATTCTTAGTGGTACAGTGGAGCCCACGAGTGCCACATGCCAGGTGCGCACCTCTTACCTTCCAGAGGAGATCCTGTGGGGTTATGAGTTCAGCCCCATCATTTCGCTATCCTCTAGCGGTAAATATGTGGCTGACTTCAGCCTGTTTGATAACGTCCTTAAAGTATCTCCTCCATGTTGCTTCCATGAGACTGTCCGCTTTGGAGACCCAGAGAAACTCAAGCTGGAAGAATCATTCAGGGATAAATCGGAGAAGGATGGAAGTCCTCTAAGTGTCCGCATCAGTAATGTCTAGAAGATTAGAGGAGCGCTCTTGTCAAGTAGAGACTCATCGCCGTGCATTGCCTTATATTTTAATACCTTCTAGGAACTGATAGATAAACCCACCAAGTGAATGTTTCTGCAGGACCAGACAATGACCAGAACTGGTGCTGGAGTCCAGGAGCAGATCTAGTGTTAAGCAGCAGGTCCACTCTGGGTGGAGGCTCTCCGCTGTCTCTCAATCAGATCCTGCTCCTATACAGGAGAGTGTAGATGTGACGCACCCTCAATCACGTTCTGGTGGAAGTTCAGATCCAGGCAGAGGACCTCTAACACGAGCTAAAGATGGACTCCAGCAGGACCCGGGACACTAGAGAACCTATAGACTTGTAGACAGACAGGACACAGGATCCTGTGTGTTGTACTAACCCGCACTTTATCCATGAATGTACGTGTCCCTGCTGATGGAAGGGACACACCTACAGTTAGGAGAATAAACCTATTAATAGACAACCCCCACCGTATTGGTGACTTCTATAAAGCCGCATGTCTCATCCATGATTCGGAGGGCCTCCTGCAGTGATAAAGCATGATGGGAGTTGTGTGCTGCCGCAGCACAGAATGGGAGGTCCAATAAATCACCAAAAAGAAAACCAGAATCCTGGCCTCTAAAAGATGAGAATAGGAATAGTAGAGGACAAGGGGGGGGGGCAGAGATATTAACCCCGAGCTTCTCCCCTGTGTTCCCCAGCGAGATGCCAGATAACATCCGGGGAGGGGGCAGTGAACAAAGGTCAGCTGCTTCTCGGCACATTAACCCCTTAACGGGTGTTTGTGGCGGCTTTATCGTAAGGCAGCCTAGAATAAGCAGCGCACTGGACTCCCATGCAGCAGGGTTCCTGGCAGGACCGCTAATCCCTTAGATGCCTCAGTCAGAATCTACGGTGTCATGTAAGTGGTTCAGGCATCGGCACCTCTCTGCCTTCATTAGACCCTCGGCTGCCTCTGGTGTCTGTCGGTATAATACACTGTACTACATAAGCAGTACACTGTATTATAGAAACCATCAGAAGGTTGCCTGTTTAAAGGGGTCCTCTCACTTCAGCAAAGGGCATGTATCATGTAGAGAAATATATAACACAAGCCACTTTCAAATGCAGGGGGGGGGGCAAATAAAAAAAATCAAAGTTGAAGCGCTCTGTGTACCATGGAGGAGTGTTGCTAGTGTCTCAAAAGATCTGGGGCCCAAGCCCCCATTGAATGTGGCCCCCGCATTTTACTGTACTTGCCATACAGCAGCACAGACCTCTCACATCCAGGGCCTCGGGGTGATGTCTCCTCTGAAGTAGATCTAATCATCATCTTCTCGGAGTGTGACACACAGACATCTTAGCTTCCTCACTTTACTGTCATCATCATCCCCCAACCTGGAGTCCCCACAGTGTTCTCCTGCTGCTCGCTGTGCCCCCCAAATACTATCCTGAAGAAAAAGGAGCCCCCCCCCCCCTAGTGACAGTGTTCCACCAAGTCCCACCAATTATCAGTAGTAATACTGTGCCCAACAGTGATAATGCTCCCCAAGAGTGCCCCTATTAGTAATACTGCCCCCTACAGTGATGATGCTCCCCAAGAGTGCCCCTATTAGTAATACTGCCCCCTACAGTGATAATGCTCCCCAAGAGTGCCCCTATTAGTAATACTGCCCCCTACAGTGATAATGCTCCCCAAGAGTGCCCCTATTAGTAATACTGCCCCTACAGTGATAATGCTCCCCAAGAGTGCCCCTATTAGTAATACTGCCCCTACAGTGAAAATGATCCCCAAGAGTGCCCCTATTAGTAATACTGCCCCCTACAGTGATGATGCTCCCCAAGAGTGCCCCCTATTAGTAATACTGCCCCCTACAGTGATGATGCTCCCCAAGAGTGCCCCTATTAGTAATACTGCCCCTACAGTGATAATGCTCCCCAAGAGTGCCCCTATTAGTAATACTGCCCCCTACAGTGATAATGCTCCCCAAGAGTGCCCCTATTAGTAATACTGCCCCTACAGTGAAAATGATCCCCAAGAGTGCCCCTATTAGTAATACTGCCCCCTACAGTGATGATGCTCCCCAAGAGTGCCCCCTATTAGTAATACTGCCCCCTACAGTGATGATGCTCCCCAAGAGTGCCCCTATTAGTAATACTGCCCCCCTACAGTGATAATGCTCCCCAAGAGTGCCCCTATTAGTAATACTGCCCCCTACAGTGATAATGCTCCCCAAGAGTGCCCCCATTAGTAATACTGCCCCCTACAGTGATAATGCTCCCCAAGAGTGCCCCTATTAGTAATACTGCCCCTACAGTGAAAATGATCCCCAAGAGTGCCCCTATTAGTAATACTGCCCCCTACAGTGATGATGCTCCCCAAGAGTGCCCCGATTAGTAATACTGCCCCCTACAGTGATAATGCTACCCAAGAGTTCCCCCTATTAGTAATACTGCCCCCTACAGTGAAAATGCTCCCCAAGAGTGCCCCCATTAGTAATACTGCCCCCCTACAGTGATGATGCTCCCCAAGAGTGCCCCGATTAGTAATACTGCCCCCTACAGTGATAATGCTCCCCAAGAGTGCCCCTATTAGTAATACTGCCCCCTACAGTGATAATGCTCCCCAAGAGTGCCCCCATTAGTACTTGTGCCTCCAACAGTGATAATGCTCCTCACGAGTGCCCCAATTAGTAATAGTGCACCCCTACAGTGAAAATGCTCCCCAAGAGTGCCCCCAACAGTGAAAATGCTCCCCAAGAGTGCCCCCAACAGTGAAAATGCTCCCCAAGAGTGCCCCCAACAGTGAAAATGCTCCCCAAGAGTGCCCCCAACAGTGAAAATTCTCCCCAAGAGTGCCCCCAACAGTGAAAATGCTCCCCAAGAGTGCCCCCAACAGTGAAAATGCTCCCCAAGAGTGCCCCCAACAGTGAAAATGCTCCCCAAGAGTGCCCCCAACAGTGAAAATGCTCCACAGGAGTGCCTCCATTTGTAGAAGACCCCATCAGTATAAATAATGCCCTCACAGAGCCCCCAGTAAAAATTAGGCCCCCCTATTGTTCCCCCAGTAGTAATAAAGCTCTACAGGCCCCCATAGTGCTCTTAGTAGAAATAAGGCAGATCTATAAGACCCTCCTATAGAGCCCCCATTAGTAATAATAACTCCTAATGTCCCCACAGTGCCCCCAATATTTATTCTGCCTCTTACTACTATAATGGCCCCTGGAGTGCCCAGTATTTATATCGCCCCCTACTGTTATAATGCTCACCCTGAGGTGCCCCCATTATTTATACTGCCCCTACAATGATAAAGGCCCCTGAAGTACTCCCAGTATTGCCGCTACTGTTATAATGCTCACCCTGAGGTGCCCCCATTATTTATACTGCCCCTACAATGATAAAGGCCCCTGAAGTACTCCCAGTATTGCCGCTACTGTTATAATGCTCGTCTTGAAGTGCCCCCAGTATTTATTCTGCCCCGTTATAATGCTGACCCTAAGGTGTCCCCAGTATTTATATGCCCCCCTCCTGTTATAATGCTCACCTTGAAGTTTCCTAGTATTTATTCTGCCCCCCAGTAGGGGGCATTATTAATACTGGGGGAACTTAAGGGTGAGCATTATAACAGTAGGGGGGCATATAAATACTGGGGCCACTTCAGGGTGAGTCTTATAGCGCCCTCTACTGTTATTATTCTCGCCCTGAAATGCCCCCAATATTTATATCACCCCCACAGTTATAATGCTCACCCTAGTATTTATAATGCCTCCTGCAGCGCCCCCAGTATTTATAATGCCCCCTGCAGCGCCCCCAGTATTTATAATGCCCCTGCGGTGCCCCCCAGTATTTATAATGCCCCCTGCGGTGCCCCAGTATTTATAATGCCCCCTGCGGCCTCCCCCAGTATTTATAATCCCCCCTGCAGCGCCCCCAGTATTTATAATGCCCCCTGCAGCGCCCCCAGTATTTATAATGCCCTCTGCAGCGCCCCCAGTATTATAATGCCCTCTGCAGCGCCCCCAGTATTTATAATGCCCCCTAGAGCTCCCCAGTATTTATAATGCCCCCTGCAGCGCCCCCCAGTATTTATAATGCCCCTCTGCAGCGCCCCCAGTATTTATAATGCCCTCTGCAGCGCCCCCAGTATTTATAATGCCCTCTGCAGCGCCCCCATATTTATAATGCCTCCTGCAGCGCCCCCAGTATTTATATGCCCTGCATGCAGCGCCCCCAGTATTTATAATGCCCTCTGCAGCGCCCCCAGTATTTATAATGCCCCCTGCGGCCTCCCCCAGTATTTATAATGCCCCCTGCAGCCTCCCCAGTATTTATAATGCCCCCTGCGGCCTCCCCCAGTAATTTATAATGCCCCCTGCAGCGCCCCCAGTATTTATAATGCCTCCTGCAGCCTCCCCAGTATTTATAATGCCCTCTGCAGCGCCCCCAGTATTTATAATGCCCCCTGCAGCGCCCCCAGTATTTATAATGCCCCCTGCAGCGCCCCCAGTATTTATAATGCCCCCTGCAGCGCCCCCAGTATTTATAATGCCCCCTGCAGCGCCCCCAGTATTTATAATGCCCCCTGCGGCCTCCCCCAGTATTTATAATGCCCCTGCAGCGCCCCCAGTATTTATAATGCCCCCTGCAGCGCCCCCAGTATTTATAATGCCCCCTGCAGCGCCCCCAGTATTTATAATGCCCCCTAGAGCCTCCCCCAGTATTTATAATGCCCCCTGCAGCGCCCCCAGTATTTATAATGCCCTCTGCAGCGCCCCCAGTATTTATAATGCCCCCTGCAGCGCCCCCAGTATTTATAATGCCCCCTGCAGCGCCCCCAGTATTTATAATGCCTCCTGCAGCGCCCCCAGTATTTATAATGCCTCCTGCAGCGCCCCCAGTATTTATAATGCCTCCTGCAGCGCCCCCAGTATTTATAATGCTTCCTGCAGCGCCCCCAGTATTTATAATGCCCCCTGCAGCGCCCCCCAGTATTTATAATGCCCCCTGCAGCGCCCCCAGTATTTATAATGCCCCTGCAGCACCCCCAGTATTTATAATGCCCTCTGCAGCGCCCCCAGTATTTATAATGCCTCCTGCAGCGCCCCCAGTATTTATAATGCCCCCTGCAGCGCCCCCAGTATTTATAATGCCCTCTGCAGCGCCCCCAGTATTTATAATGCCCTCTGCAGCGCCCCCAGTATTTATAATGCCCCCTGCAGCGCCCCCAGTATTTATAATGCCCCCTGCAGCGCCCCCAGTATTTATAATGCCCCCTGCAGCGCCCCAGTATTTAATGCCCCCTGCAGCGCCCCCAGTATTTATAATGCCCCCTGCGGCCTCCCCAGTATTTATAATGCCCCCTGCAGCGCCCCCAGTATTTATAATGCCCCTGCAGCACCCCAGTATTTATAATGCCCCCTGCAGCGTCCCCAGTATTTATAATGCCCCCTGCAGCGCCCCCAGTATTTATAATGCCCCCTGCAGCGCCCCCAGTATTTATAATGCCCCCTGCAGCGCCCCAGTATTTATAATGCCCCCTGCAGCGCCCCAGTATTTATAATGCCCCTGCAGCGCCCCCAGTATTTATAATGCCCCCTGCAGCGCCCCCAGTATTATAATGCCCCTGCAGCGCCCCCAGTATTATAATGCCCCTGCAGCGCCCCCAGTATTTATAATGCCCCCTGCAGCGCCCCCAGTATTTATAATGCCCCCTGCAGCGCCCCCAGTATTTATAATGCCCCCTGCAGCGCCCCCAGTATTTATAATGCCCCCTGCAGCGCCCCCAGTATTTATAATGCCCCTCTGCAGCGCCCCCAGTATTATAATGCCCTCTGCAGCGCCCCCAGTATTTATAATGCCCCCTGCAGCGCCCCCAGTATTTATAATGCCTCCTGCAGCGCCCCCAGTATTTATAATGCCTCCTGCAGCTCCCCAGTATTTATAATGCCCCCTGCAGCGCCTCCAGTATTTATAATGCCCCCTGCAGCGCCCCCAGTATTTATAATGCCCCCTGCAGCGCCCCCAGTATTTATAATGCCCCCTGCAGCGCCCCCAGTATTTATAATGCCTCCTGCAGCGCCCCCAGTATTTATAATGCCCCCTAGCAGCGCCCCCAGTATTTATAATGCCCCCTGCAGCGCCCCCAGTATTTATAATGCCCCCTGCAGCGCCCCCAGTATTTATAATGCCCTCTGCAGCGCCCCCAGTATTTATAATGCCCCCTGCAGCGCCCCCAGTATTTATAATGCCCCCTGCAGCGCCTCCAGTATTTATAATGCCCCCTGCAGCCTCCCCCAGTATTTATAATGCCTCCTGCAGCTGCCCCCAGTATTTATAATGCCCCCTGCAGCGCCCCCAGTATTTATAATGCCCCCCTGCAGCGCCCCCAGTATTTATAATGCCCCCTGCAGCGCCCCCAGTATTTATAATGCCCCCTGCAGCGCCCGCAGTATTTATAATGCCCCCAGCAGTGCCCCAGTATTTATAATGCCCCCTGCAGCGCCCCCAGTATTTATAATGCCCTCTGCAGCGCCCCCAGTATTATAATGCCTCCTGCAGCGCCCCAGTATTTATAACTGCCCCCTGCAGCCTCCCCAGTATTTATAATGCCCCCTGCAGCGCCCCAGTATTTATAATGCCCCCTGCAGCGCCCCCAGTATTTATAATGCCCCCTGCAGCGCCCCCAGTATTTATAATGCCCCCTGCAGCGCCCCAGTATTTATAATGCCCCCTAGAGCCTCCCCAGTATTTATAATGCCTCCTGCAGCGCCCCCAGTATTTATAATGCCTCTGCAGCGTCCCCAGTATTTATAATGCCCTCTGCAGCGCCCCCAGTATTTATAATGCCCCCTGCAGCGCCCCCAGTATTTATAATGCCCCCTGCAGCGCCCCCAGTATTTATAATGCCCCCTGCAGCGCCCCCAGTATTTATAATGCCCCCTGCAGCGCCCCCAGTATTTATAATGCCTCCTGCAGCGTCCCCAGTATTTATAATGCCTCCTGCAGCGCCCCCAGTATTTATAATGCCTCCTGCAGCGCCCCCAGTATTTATAATGCCTCTGCAGCGTCCCCAGTATTTATAATGCCCTCTGCAGCGCCCCCAGTATTTATAATGCCCCCTGCAGCGCCCGCAGTATTTATAATGCCCCCTGCAGCGTCCCCAGTATTTATAATGCCCCCTGCAGCGCCCCAAGTATTATAATGCCCCCTGCAGCGCCCCCAGTATTTATAATGCCCCCTGCAGCCTCCCCCAGTATTTATAATGCCTCCTGGCAGCGCCCCCAGTATTTATAATGCTTCCTGCAGCACCCCCAGTATTTATAATGCCCTCGGCAGCGCCCCCAGTATTTATAATGCCCCCTGCAGCGCCCCCAGTATTTATAATGCCTCCTGCAGCGCCCCCAGTATTTATAATGCCTCCTGCAGCGCCCCCAGTATTTATAATGCCCTCTGCAGCGCCCCCAGTATTTATATGCCCCCTGCGGCCTCCCCAGTATTTATAATGCCTCCTGCAGCGCCCCCCAGTATTTATAATGCCTCCTGCAGCGCCCCCAGTATTTATAATGCCTCCTGCAGCGCCCCCAGTATTTATAATGCCTCCTGCAGCGCCCCCAGTATTTATAATGCCCCCTGCAGCGCCCCCAGTATTTATAATGCCCCCTGCAGCGCCCCCAGTATTTATAATGCCCCCTAGAGCCTCCCCCATATTATGCCCTGCGGCCTCCCCCAGTATTATAATGCCCCCTGCAGCGCCCCCAGTATTTATAATGCCCCCTGCAGCCTCCCCAGTATTTATAATGCCTCCTGCAGCGCCCCCAGTATTTATAATGCCTCCTGCAGCGCCCCCAGTATTTATAATGCCTCCTGCAGCGCCCCCAGTATTTATAATGCCTCCTGCAGCCCCCCAGTATTTATAATGCCTCCTGCAGCGCCCCCAGTATTTATAATGCCCCCTGCAGCGCCCCCAGTATTTATAATGCCTCCTGCGGCCTCCCCAGTATTTATAATGCCCTCTGCAGCGCCCCCAGTATTTATAATGCCTCCTGCAGCGCCTCCAGTATTTATAATGCCCCCTGCAGCCTCCCCCAGTATTTATAATGCCCCCTGCAGCGCCCCCAGTATTTATAATGCCCCCTGCAGCGCCCCCAGTATTTATAATGCCCCCTGCAGCCTCCCCCAGTATTTATAATGCCCCCTGCAGCGCCCCCAGTATTTATAATGCCCCCTGCAGCCTCCCCCAGTATTTATAATGCCCCCTGCAGCGCCCCCAGTATTTATAATGCCCTCTGCAGCCTCCCCCAGTATTTATAATGCCCCCTGCAGCCTCCCCCAGTATTTATAATGCCCTCTGCAGCGCCCCCAGTATTTATAATGCCCCCTGCAGCCGCCCCCAGTATTTATAATGCCCCCTGCAGCGCCCCCAGTATTTATAATGCCCCTGCAGCGCCCCCAGTATTTATAATGCCCCCTGCAGCGCCCCCAGTATTTATAATGCCCCCTGCAGCGCCCCCAGTATTATAATGCCCCCTGCAGCGCCCCTAGTATTTATAATGCCCTCTGCAGCGCACCCCAGTATTTATAATGCCCCCTGCAGCGCCCCCAGTATTTATAATGCCCCCTGCAGCGCCCCTAGTATTTATAATGCCCTCTGCAGCGCCCCCAGTATTATAATGCACCCTGCAGCGCCCCCAGTATTTTATAATGCCCCCTGCAGCGCCCCCAGTATTTATAATGCCCCCTGCAGCGCCCCCAGTATTTATAATGCCCCTAGAGCCTCCCCCAGTATTTATAATGCCCTCTGCAGCGCCCCCAGTATTTATAATGCCCCTGCGGAGCCCCCAGTATTTATAATGCCTTGCAGCCTCCCCCAGTATTTATAATGCCCCTGCGCGCCCCCAGTATTTATAATGCCTCCTGCAGCGCCCCCAGTATTTATAATGCCCTCTGCAGCGCCCCCAGTATTATAATGCCTCTGCAGCGCCCCCAGTATTTATAATGCCTCTGCAGCCTCCCCAGTATTTATAATGCCCCCTGCCCCCCCAGTATTTTAATGCCCCTGCAGTGCCCCCAGTATTTATAATGCCCCCTGCAGCGCCCCCAGTATTTATAATGCCCCCTGCAGCGCCTCCAGTATTTATATGCCCCTGCAGCGCCCCCAGTATTTATAATGCCCTCTGCAGCGCCCCCAGTATTTATAATGCCCTCTGCAGCGCCCCAGTATTTATATGCCCCCTGCAGCGCCTCCAGTATTTATATTGCCCCCTGCAGCGCCCCCAGTATTTATAATGCCCACTGCAGCGCCCCCAGTATTTATAATGCCCCTGCGGAGCCCCCCAGTATTTATAATGCCCCCTGCAGCGCCCCCCCAGTATTTATAATGCCCCCTGCAGCGCCCCAGTATTTATAATGCCCCCTGCAGCGCCCCCAGTATTTATAATGCCCCCTGCAGCGCCCCCAGTATTTATAATGCCCCCCTGCAGCGCCCCAGTATTTATAATGCCCCCTGCAGCGCCCCCAGTAGTTATAATGCCTCCTGCGGCCTCCCCCAGTATTTATAATGCCTCCTGCAGCGCCCCCAGTAGTTATAATGCCCCCTGCAGCGCCCCCCGTATTTATAATGCCCCCTGCAGCGCCCCCAGTAGTTATAATGCCCCCTGCAGCGCCCCCAGTAGTTTATATGCCTCCTGCGGCCTCCCCCGTAGTTATAATGCCTCCTGCAGCGCCTCCAGTATTTATAATGCCCCCTGCAGCGCCCCCAGTATTTATAATGCCCCCTGCAGCCTCCCCCAGTAGTTATAATGCCCCCTGCGGCCTCCCCCAGTATGTATAATGCTCCTGCAGCGCCCCCATTAGTTATAATCCTCCTGCAGCGCCCCCAGTATTTATAATGCCCCTGCAGCGCCCCCAGTATTTATAATGCCCCCTGCAGCGCCCCCAGTATTTATAATGCCCCCTGCACGCCCCCCAGTATTTATAATGCCGCCCTGCATCGCCCCCAGTATTTATAATGCCCTCTGCAAGCGGAGGGGGGGGGGGGGGTTATAATGCCCCCTGCAGCGCCCCCAGTATTTTATAATGCCTCCTGCGGCGCCCCCAGTATTTATAATGCCTCCTGCAGCGCCCCCAGTATTGTATAATGCCCCCTGCAGCGCCCCCATATTTATAATGCCCCCTGCAGCGCCCCCAGTATTTTAATGCCCCCTGCGCCTCCCCAGTATTTATAATGCCCCCTGCAAGCGCCCCCAGTAGTTATAATGCCCCCTGCAGCGCCCCCAGTATTTATAATGCCCCTGCGGCGCCCCCAGTATTTATAATGCCCCCTGCAGCGCCCCAGTATTTATAATGCCGCCCTGCGGCGCCCCCAGTATTTATAATGCCCTCCTGCAGCGCCCCAGTATTTATAATGCCCCCTGCAGCGCCCCCGTATTTATAATGCCCCCTGCAGCCCCCCATATTTATAATGCCCCCTGCAGCGCCCCCAGTATTTATAATGCCTCCTGCAGCGCCCCCAGTATTTATAATGCCCCCTGCAGCGCCCCAGTATTTATAATGCCCCCTGCAGCGCCCCAGTATTTATAAATGCCAGCCCTGCAGCGCCCCCAGTATTAATAATGCCCCTGCAGCGCCCCCAGTATTTATAATGCCCCCTAGCAGCCGCCCCAGTATTTATAATGCCCCACTGCAGGGCGCCCCAGTATTTAAATGCCCTAGGCTCCCCAAGTATTTAGAATGCCCCCTGCAGCCTCCCAGTATTTATAATGCCCCTGCAGCGCCCCAGTTTATAATGCCCCCTGCAGCCCCAGTATTATAATGCCCCCTGCAGCTCCCCCAGTATTTATAATGCCCCTGCAGCGCCCCCAGTATTTATAATGCCTCCTGCAGCGCCCCAGTATTTATAATGCCCCTGCAGCGCCCCCAGTATTTATAATGCCCCTGCAGCCTCCCCAGTATTTATAATGCCCTGCAGCGCCCCAGTATTTATAATGCCCCTGCAGCGCCCCCAGTATTTATAATGCCCCCTGCAGCGCCCCAGTATTTATAATGCCTCTGCAGCGCCCCCAGTATTTATAATGCCCCCTGCAGCGCCCCCAGTATTTATAATGCCTCTGCAGCGCCCCCAGTATTTATAATGCTCTGCAGCGCCCCCAGTATTTATAATGCCCCTGCAGCGCCCCCAGTATTTATAATGCCCCTGCAGCGCCCCCAGTATTTATAATGCCCCTGCAGCCCCCAGTATTTATAATGCCCTCTGCAGCGCCCCCAGTATTTATAATGCCCCCTGCAGCCCCCCAGTATTTATAATGCCCCTGCAGCCTCCCCCAGTATTTATAATGCCCCCTGCAGGCCTCCCCCAGTATTTATAATGCCCCCTGCAGCGCCCCCAGTATTTATAATGCCCCCTGCAGCGCCCCCAGTATTTATAATGCCTCCTGCAGCGCCCCCAGTATTTATAATGCCTCCTGCAGCGCCCCCAGTATTTATAATGCCCCCTGCAGCCGCCCCCAGTATTTATAATGCCCCTGCAGCCATCCCCCAGTATTATAATGCCCCCTGCAGCCTCCCCAGTATTTATAATGCCCCCTGCAGCCTCCCCCAGTATTTATAATGCCCCCTGCAGCGCCCCAGTATTTATAATGCCTCCTGCAGCGCCCCCAGTATTAATAATGCCCCCTGCAGCGCCCCCAGTATTTATAATGCCCCCTGCAGCCGCCCCAGTATTTATAATGCCCCTGCAGCCGCCCTCCAGTATTTATAATGCCCCCTGCAGCGCCTCCAGTATTTATAATGCCCCCTGCAGCCTCCCCCAGTATTTATAATGCCTCCTGCAGTGCCCCCAGTATTTATATGCCCCCTGCAGCGCCCCCAGTATTTATAATGCACCCTGCAGCGCCCCCAGTATTTATAATGCCTCCTGCAGCGCCCCCAGTATTTATAATGCCCCCTGCAGCGCCCCCAGTATTTATAATGCCCCCTGCAGCGCCCCCAGTATTTATAATGCCTCCTGCAGCGCCCCCAGTATTTATAATGCCCCCTGCAGCGCCCCCAGTATTTATAATGCCCCCTGCAGCGCCCCCAGTATTTATAATGCCCCCTGCAGCGCCCCCAGTATTTATAATGCCTCCTGCAGCGCCCCCAGTATTTATAATGCCCCCTGCAGCCTCCCCCAGTATTTATAATGCCTCCTGCAGTGCCCCCAGTATTTATAATGCCCCCTGCAGCGCCCCCAGTATTTATAATGCAACCCTGCAGCGCCCCCAGTATTTATAATGCCCCCTGCAGCCTCCCCAGTATTTATAATGCCCCTGCAGCGCCCCCAGTATTTATAATGCCCTCTGCAGCGCCCCAAGTATTTATAATGCCCTCTGCAGCCGCCCCCAGTATTTATAATGCCCCCTGCAGTGCCCCCAGTATTTATAATGCCCCCTGCAGCGCCCCCAGTATTTATAATGCCCCCCTGCAGCGCCCCCAGTATTTATAATGCCTCCTGCAGCGCCCCCAGTATTTATAATGCCCCCTGCAGCGCCCCCAGTATTTATAATGCCCCCTGCAGCCTCCCCAGTATTTATAATGCCTCCTGCAGCGCCCCCAGTATTTATAATGCCCCCTGCAGCGCCCCCAGTATTTATAATGCCTCCTGAAGCGCCCCCAGTATTTATAATGCCTCCTGCAGCGCCCCCAGTATTTATAATGCCCCCTGCGGTGCCCCAGTATTTATAATGCCCCCTGCAGGCCTCCCCCAGTATTTATAATGCCCCCTGCAGCCTCCCCCAGTATTTATAATGCCCCCTGCAGCGCCCCCAGTATTTATAATGCCCTCTGCAGCGCCCCCAGTATTTATAATGCCTCCTGCAGCGCCCCCAGTATTTATAATGCCCCCTGCAGCCTCCCCAGTATTTATAATGCCTCCTGCAGCGCCCCCAGTATTTATAATGCCTCCTGCAGCGCCCCCAGTATTTATAATGCCTCCTGTGGCCTCCCCCAGTATTTATAATGCCCCCTGCGGCGCCCCCAGTATTTATAATGCCCCCTGCGGCGCCCCCAGTATTTATAATGCCCCCTGCGGCGCCCCCAGTATTTATAATGCCTCCTGCGGCGCCCCCAGTATTTATAATGCCTCCTGCGGCCTCCCCCAGTATTTATAATGCCCTCTGCAGCGGAGGGGGGGGGGGGTTGGTTATAATGCCCCCTGCGGCCTCCCCCAGTTTGGATCGCGGCACATCCAGGAAGAAGGAGACGCCCATTGACGAACCCTGGCGTCTCCTCCCTGTTTTGATGCTCAGGATTTACATACTAAGCGCGAGAACTTTAGGCGGGCGGGGCGTAGGGGCGATGTTTAAACAAAAAACCTGGGTGACAGCATTGGGGGGGGGGGTACCCCCCAAGTACAGGTATTTATCCTATAAGTAAAACAGATCAAAGGTCCTCTTTAAATAACCACAACTCCCAGCATTGCTCTGCCTCTCCTCATGTACAGACCTCACCACAGCTTCTTCCCCGCCGTCCTTTCCTGCACTGGTGACATCATCACAGGTCCTCAACCACTGCCTTCAGCACTGATCACATGACTGTGATGTCATCACAGGTCCTTCAGCTCAGCCAGTGCATTAGATTCAATTGTATTGCTATCCTGAGGACTTACAGTTGTAGCTGTCTGGCAGGCAGGACATCAGGGGCCCAGGCCTGGAATGTTTTACCCTAGCACTGCCCCTGATGCCATGTAATACAGTCTGTATGTAACATAAAGTGGTTTCACCTACCGTTCAGTGCCATCCCTGGTGTAAGGTAGAACTGGCCCAGTCTCATGGCAACCAATCAGATTCCTCCTTTCATTTCTCACAGCTCCTTTGGAACATGAAAGGAGGCATCTGATTGGCTGCTGTGGGCGACTCGGGTAGTTCTACTTTACATGGGGAGATTTATCAGACAAAGTGATGTACGCAGCTCTCATTCACCTGCCCCCACCCATAATACAATCTTCAGAACACCGATCCCAAACCTGAATTTCTGTGAAGAATTCCGGGTACCACATTCAGTTTTTTATCACGAGCTTGCAAAACGCATTGCACCCGCTCGATAAAAACTGAATAACGGAACGCAATTGCATACCTACTGGCGCGGCTTTGCTGCAACGCATCCAGACAGGCTCGTGTGAAAGAGGCCTTACCTCAGCGGCGGGCCTGACATACGTTTATTAAAGGTGCAGCCACCACACATTTCAGTGGTGGCCAGTACAATGCGGCCTGACCCCTGTTGTAATGCACTGTGATTGTCCATATTGGTTACAACCACCTATCATCCATCAGTGGTGGTTGTGCTAGCCCATGCACACTCCCACGGTCCCCGCCCCCAGAGAGGCTGGCCCTTTTTCCTACAGTGTGCAAGCATGACCACCACTGATGGATTGCAGGGTGGTCGCAACCATGGCAATGAGCAGTGTGTAATGTGATCAAAGGATGCAACATGGAGAATCCCAACACATTAGTAAGTGCCCGGTATTAATATCCAACACATGGGAGAGGACCCCTTTAAGTCCCCTTCTGGGACTAGTAAATGGTTAGTTATAAAATTAAAAATCTTGTAAATAAATTTTAGTGGAAAAAATTTGGTATTGACACGTCTAACGACCCGCGCTACGGAATTACTACGTAATTTATCCCATAGGGTGAAAGCCGTGAAATAAAAGCCAACAACAAGTGCAATGTGCCGCAAATAATACCAGTGAGAAGCGGTGTCCGGAGTCACCCAGCACGGTACGCGTATCGCAATAGAGACTACAACAAGCCCTCACACTACTACATGGATGTCAAACTAAATGAAAGGGTATCCAGCGATTAATGGAAAAGATGACCGAGATCACGACGCTCTCCATAACCAGCCTTGGACCTCTCACAAGGGTCCGAGACCCCCCCCCCCCATGCATTACTCTGCTAGTAGTATATCAAGCTCGCAGGGGGGGCGTCCGTGCTCTTCCTATCACAGCTCAGGAGGCAGTAAAGCATGAAACGGAGCATGTGCGGCCATCTCCGGGAGCTGGACAGACATAGACAGGTGCTTTTATTGAGTCACTTAGTGGCGGTGCAATTACAAAAGGATTCAGATCCAGGGACTGGTGTGGAAATGAGAATATTTTTGAAGGAAAGGGGAGGAGGGTAGAAGGGCTTAGATACAGCCTGTGGTCCAGATGGTGTTCACCCACGAGTACTGAGGGAACTGAGCTCAGTAATGAATAAACCATTGTATCTCCTCTTAGACTCTCTGTTAACGTCGCAGGACCGGATGCTGGCTGATGGGGTACTAATATTTAAGAAAGGCAAAAAGATGGAACCAAGGAACTACTGACCGGTAAGTCTGACTGTGATATGTTATTTTTTTTTAAGGTCCGCAAAAACGGGGTCCGTAGGTCCGTGACCTTTTTTTCGTCCGTGGGTCTTCCTTGATTTTTGGAGGATCCACGGACATGAAAAAAGTCATTTTGGTGTCCGCCTGGCCGGGCAGAGCCAAACAGATCCGTCCTGAATTACAATGCAAGTCAATAGGGACGGATCCGTTTGACGTTGACACAATATGGTGCAATTGCAAACAGATCCGTCCCCCATTGACCTTCAATGTAAAGTCAGGAGTCCCATTTATATCATCAAATCAGAGTTTTCTCTAATCTGATGGTATATTTTAACTTTAAGCGTCCCCATCACCATGGGAACGCCTCTATGTTAGAATATACCATCGGATTTGAGATACATCGTGAAAACTCATATCTGACAGTATATTCTAACACAGAGGCGTTCCCATGGTGATGGGGACGCTTCTAGTTAGAATATACTACGAACTGTGTACATGACTGCCCCCTGCTGCCTGGCAGCACCCGATCTCTTAAAGGGGGTTGTGATCCACACAATTAACCCCTCAGGTGCCGCACCTGAAGGGGTTAATTGTGCGTATCATATCCTCCTGTAAGAGATCAGGGGCTGCCAGGCAGCAGGGGGCAGACCCCCCCCCTCCCTCCCCAGTTTGAATATCATTGGTGGCCAGTGCGGCGCCCCCCTCCCTCTACTGTATTTATATCATTGTGGCACAGTGTGCGGCCTCCCCTCTATAATCCCCCCCCCCCCCCCGATCAGTGGTGGCAGCGGAGAGTTCCGATCAGAGTCCCAGTTTAATCGCTGGGGCTCCGATTGGTAACCATGGCACCAGGGGCTCCGATTGGTAACCATGGCAACCAGGATGCTACTGCAGTCCTGGTTGCCATGGTTACTTAGCAATATTAGAAGCATCATACTTACCTGCTGCGCTGTCTGTGACCGGTCGGGAGCTCCTCCTACTGGTGACAGATCATTAAGCAATGCACCGCACAGACCTGTCACTTACCAGTAGGAGGAGCTCCCGGCCGGTCACAGACAGCGCAGCAGGTAAGTATGATGCTTCTATTTATTGCGGCACCTGAGGGGTTAATTGTACGGATCACAGCCCCCTGTAAGAGATCGGGTGCTGCCAGGCAGCAGGGGGCAGTCATGTACACAGTTCGTAGTATATTCTAACTAGAAGCGTCCCCATCACCATGGGAACGCCTCTGTGTTAGAATATACTGCCGGCGGTCGGCTCCCATCGCACCTGGCGCCGGCGGTGTCAGACTCCTTCACAGAAATGATAATGCTGCTACGCATTAAATAAGCGGTGCAGGGTAATTACGGCTATGGTGTCTCTTCAATGGGACGGCTCCTTCACTTGTAACATGAGCAGTCCCATTAAAGTGAATCTACCCTGAGACCCCCTCAGCGGCTCCATACTTCTTCCCCTCACTTGTGGGGGGTGGTGCTTATGCTTCTGTTTCCTGTCAGGTGATCAGAGAGTAACAGACAGTCAGGTATATAACGCAAATGCTTTATATAAAAGAAAGGATCAAAGGAAAAATTTCAAAGGGTATTGATCCTAGAGGTGGACATATAAAACACCTCAAAAAGAGTTAGTCGTTAATTTATATTGTGCAATCAGTAAAACATGGTACGAACGTCTATGCAAAAATATAAATTATACACTAACTTAAAATATAATCAATAGAGAAACTCTATAATAGGCAGTGCCCTAAATTCGCCACTCGATGGCTCTAACACCAGCTTTTCTTATTACTTCTCATACATAAGAATGTAATACTACGTCTCGACCACAATTATGAGATAAAAAACTCAATAGTGATGAGGACAGATACGAACCCTTGCTCTGCTCAAACTGATCAATCTAGGATATCGGATAGTATTGCTACACAACTTATAAATTATCAGGCCAGAGATTGACTATGCAATTTGAATAGTCCAATCAGAGTTTCTCCGATATCAATATTAGATCTTTTATTCAGTAATATGCATCTTTACTGAATAGTGATAATATTGATGTAGCACTTTTAACATTACACATCCGCACTAAAGCAGCGCGTTAATGAATATCAAGCCAAATAATTCAATCAGTACTACACAAAATAAAGTTACACGTTAACCGAGAATACAGAGTCTAAGGGAAGTCAGCATTAAAGTACTTTCTGCTCAGTGGTATTTTTCTCCTTGGCGCTCTCCTTTATTTTTCCTCTTTCTACCTCCCTCTCTCTTGTGCGTGGTTTATTATCCAAAAACGTATCAGTTAGATACCACTTCCTAGCTTGGACTTTTCCAATCATTGTTGGTTAGGCGTGTACATATAATAATGAATATGATGTCACTATTACCCAGAATGCATTTCTGCTGTTGGTGTAATGTTACTTATTCGTACCTAGGTGGCTCTATTACATGAGCTGATAGCATCATACTAGTAAGAGTTAAATGTCCAGGTCTGATTTCATCTTACATTCCATACACATAACCTATGGAATCCTAAATCAGAGTCTAAAAGGATTAAATTTGACACATGTACCAATTAAAGCATAGACTATAAAGGTACCAGTTTAGTTTCCCAAACTGTAAAATTTATGGTATTGATAAGACTATAATAGACCTTGCACTCTCACAGACGTGTGTCTCCTCTATCACTTTAACGGGTGATTGATTGTTAGTTAAAATAACACCGCCTTCCCTGGACGGAGACTCCTTAACAAAGCCTATACTTATTCTTCTCATCATATTTTAGGAGTACATGCCTTCCTAGGGAGAAATATATATAATAAAAGATGCATTTACGTCCTTTATAATATTTAACAATACAAAACAATATATATTTCCTATTGATTATCTTGTACAAAAAAAACCCCTAAGGTTCATTATCTGTGCCTACAGACACCATAGATTTTCTGCTTCACCAATAGACATCAACCGTAGGGGTAATTAGTACCAGATACTCTAGAGACTATCCTCATCTCAGTCATAAATCTATAAGGAGACGAGAATGACTTCTCAGACTGGTACATCTATAGACGAACCCACTGAAAAAAGGGCACAAAGTGCTCAAACCAGTATGCAGATGTGCATGTGTGTAAAGGGGAGCAAATCCTGCACTTGTAGCTAATGGCGATCCCCGGCAAAAATGCATACAGTCGACGATGCCCGCAGCGGACCACAAGTACCACAATAGACATCCAACACAATTATGTGGATGTGATTACCAGTATAATAACATTTGCAAAGACAGGTGCGCTCTGCGGTCGTACTAAACCCTCATACCCTACTGTGGAGGACATGTCTGAGCCCGAGCACCGCGCCAAGGTTTCTCAGGTAGCTCGGGACACACTACCCGAGGCCAGGGCGTCCACAGCCACACACACACTACCCGAGGCCAGGGCGTCCACAGCCACACACACTACCCGAGGCAAGGGCGTCCACAGCCACACACTCTACTCTATAGAGAAGAAATTATATGAAAGGTGTCCTCTCCATGGACCTATTTCAGACAACTTTAAAATGCATACAAAATGGTGAATAGATCACAATATGGCCTCATATATAATCAAACCCACTATAACTAACATTTATATCTAAATATCCTAAACACCTATGAAAAAGCACAACAAGACTCCTCAGCGCATGCTCTCTGTACACGGCGTCCAGAGGCAATGGCCACCCCCCCCCCAAATATGAGACACGGGTGACGCTTGGCTTCCGGCTTTATCAGATTTATTCACAATATTTGATTTAAAAAACAAAATAGAAAAACACAAGTTAAAAACATTTCATACAGAAGACCATGTAAAATGCAGGGGCACCCCCAGGGCTGTACAGGGCCCCCCAGCGGTTGCTTCGGTGTCTTACTACCAGTTCATGAATATCAAGGCACAAGGAGGAGCACAACGGAATAGTGCAAACATCAGAAGGCGGACGAGGCTGGGGACACAGAGCACCCCCTAACCCGGAAGTGGGGGCGGGGTGATAAATAAGACGCTAAAGCTCCAGTAGTGTTCAGGCAGACAACAGCAGGAGGCGCTCCACTCACACCACAAATGACGAGGTCTGCTGGAAGTTCTTCTAAAAATAAAAAGTTAAATCAAAAACTTCTAGTTTCTCAGTGGATATAGACCCAGGACGTGGCCCCCGGAGGCACAAACACATACTACCCGAGGCAAGGGCGTCCACAGCCACACACACACACACACACACACACACTACCCGAGGCAAGGGCGTCCACAGCCCCACACACACACACACTACGAGGCAAGGGCGTCCACAGCCCCCCCCCCACACACACACACACCCGAGCAAGGGCGTCCACAGCCACCACACACACACACACACACTACCCGAGGCAAGGGCGTCCACAGCCCCACACACACACACTACCCGAGCAAGGGCGTCCACAGCCACACACACTCTACCCGAGGCAAGGGCGTCCACAGCCCACACACACACACCCGAGGCAAGGGCGTCCACAGCCCCCCACACACACTACCCGAGGCAAGGGGCGTCCACAGCCCCCCACACACACTACCCGAGGCAAGGGCGTCCACAGCCCCACACACACACACTACCCGAGGCAAGGGCGTCCACAGCCCCACACACACACACACTACCCGAGGCAAGGGCGTCCACAGCCCCACACACACTACCCGAGGCAAGGGCGTCCACAGCCACACACACTCTACCCGAGGCAAGGGCGTCCACAGCCCCACACACACTACCCGAGGCAAGGGCGTCCACAGCCCCACACACACACACTACCCGAGGCAAGGGCGTCCACAGCCCCCCACACACACTACCCGAGCAAGGGCGTCCACAGCCCCACACACACACACTACCCGAGGCAAGGGCGTCCACAGCCCCACACACACACACTACCCGAGGCAAGGGCGTCCACAGCCCCACACACACCACACTACCCGAGGCAAGGGCGTCCACAGCCCACACACACACTACCCGAGGCAAGGGCGTCCACAGCCCCACACACACACTACCCGAGGCAAGGGCGTCCACAGCCCCCCAACACACACACTACCCGATGCAAGGGCGTCCACAGCCACACACACACACACACACTACCGATGCAAGGGCGTCCACAGCCCCACACACACACACTACCCGATGCAAGGGCGTCCACAGCCCACACACTCTACCCGAGGCAAGGGCGTCCACAGCCCCACACACACACTACCCAGGCAAGGGCGTCCACAGCCCCCCACACACACACTACCCGATGCAAGGGCGTCCACAGCCCACACCACACACACACACTACCCGAGGCAAGGGCGTCCACAGCCCCACACACACACTACCCGAGCAAGGGCGTCCACAGCCCCACACACACACACACTACCCGAGGCAAGGGCGTCCACAGCCCCACACACACTACCCGAGGCAAGGGCGTCCACAGCCCCACACACACACTACCCGAGGCAAGGGCGTCCACAGCCCCACAC